>NC_092717.1:112147842-112167842 GCF_047496885.1 Scyliorhinus torazame
AGACAGCGAGACAGACAGAGACAGGCAGAGACAGAGAGAGACACACAGAGAGAGAGAAAGACAGAGAGAGACAGAGACAGAGCAAGAGGGAGTCAGAGAGAGAAATGAAATGAAAATCGCTTACTGTCACAGTAGGCTTCAAATGAAGTTACTGTGAAAAGCCCCTAGTCGCCACATTCCGGCGGCCTGTTCGGGGAAGCTGGTACGGGAGTTGAACCGTGCTGCTGGCCTGCCTTGGTCTGCTTTAAAAGATAGCTATTTAGTCCCAGTGTGCTAAACCAGCCCCTAGACGGAGAGAGAGAGACAGAGGGGGACAGAGACAGAGACAGAGGGGGACAGAGACAGAGACAGAGGGGGACAGAGACAGAGACAGAGGGGGACAGAGACAGAGGCAGAGGGGGACAGAGACAGAGCAGAGGGGGACAGAGACAGAGGGACGGAGGGACGGAGGGACGGAGGGACGGAGGGACAGAGGGACGGAGGGACAGAGGGACGGAGGGACAGAGGGACGGAGGGACAGAGGGACAGAGGGACGGAGGGACAGAGGGACGGAGGGACAGAGGGACAGAGGGACGGAGGGACAGAGGGACGGAGGGACAGAGGGACGGAGGGACAGAGGGACGGAGGGACAGAGGGACGGAGGGACAGAGGGACGGAGGGTTAGAGGACGGAGGGTTAGAGGGACGGAGGGTTAGAGGGACGGAGGGTTAGAGGACGGAGGGTTAGAGGGACGGAGGGTTAGAGGGACGGAGGGGTTAGAGGGACGGAGGGTTAGAGGGACGGAGGGTTAGAGGACGGAGGGTTAGAGGGACGGAGGGTTAGAGGGACGGAGGGTTAGAGGGACGGAGGGTTAGAGGGACGGAGGTTAGAGGGACGGAGGGTTAGAGGGACGGAGGGTTAGAGGGACGGAGGGTTAGAGGGACAGAGGGTTAGAGGGACGGAGGGTTAGAGGACGGAGGGTTAGAGGGACGGAGGTTAGAGGGACGGAGGGTTAGAGGGACGGGGTTAGAGGGACGGAGGGTTAGAGGGACGGAGGGAGAGGTACAGAGATAGAGGGACAGAGAGAGAGGGGGTTAGAGACAGAGAGAGAGGGGGGAGGGAGAGAGAGGGGAGGGACCGAGAGAGAGAGAGGCCGAGAGTGAGAGAGAGGCCGAGAGTGAGAGAGAGGCCGAGAGTGAGAGAGAGGCCGAGAGTGAGAGAGAGGCCGAGAGTGAGAGAGAGACCGAGAGTGAGAGAGAGACCGAGAGTGAGAGAGACCGAGAGAGAGAGAGACAGAGAGAGAGACAGAGAGGGGAGATCGAGAAAGAGACCGAGAGAGGGACAGAGGGACAGAGGGACAGAGGGACAGAGGGAGAGAGAGAGAGAGAGAGAGAGAGAGAGAGCGAGAGAGGCAGAGAGCGAGAGAGGCAGAGAGCGAGAGAGGCAGAGAGAGAGAGAGGCAGAGAGAGAGAGAGGCAGAGAGAGAGAGAGAGAGGCAGAGAGAGACGGAGAGAGGGAGACGGAGAGAGGGAGACGGAGAGAGGGAGACGGAGAGAGGGAGACGGAGAGAGGGCGACGGAGAGAGGGCGACGGAGAGAGGGCGACGGAGAGAGGGCGACGGAGAGAGGGCGACGGAGAGAGGGCGACGGAGAGAGGGCGACGGAGAGAGGGAGACGGAGAGAGGGAGACGGAGAGAGGAAGACGGAGAGAGGAAGACGGAGAGAGGGAGACGGAGAGAGGAGACGGAGAGAGAGAGGGAGACGGAGAGAGGGAGACAGAGAGAGGGAGACAGAGAGAGGGAGACAGAGAGAGGGAGACAGAGAGAGGGAGACAGAGAGAGGGAGACAGAGAAACAGAGACAGAGAAACAGAGATAGAGAGAGAGACAAACCGAGAGAGAGAGGCAGAAAGAGATCAAGAAAGACCGAGAAATGGACCGAGAGAGGGAGAGACCGAGAGGGAGAGGCCGAGAGAGAGGCCGAGAGAGAGGCCGAGAGAGAGGCCGAGAGAGAGGCCGAGAGAGAGGCCGAGAGAGAGGCCGAGAGAGAGGCCGAGAGAGAGGCCGAGAGAGGCGCCGAGAGAGGCGCCGAGAGAGGCGCCGAGAGAGGCGCCGAGAGAGAGGCCGAGAGAGAGGGAGACAGAGAGAGAGAGAGACGGAGAGAGAGAGACGGAGAGAGAGAGAGAGAGAGAGACAGAGACAGAGACAGAGGGAGAGAGAGGGACACAGAGAGGGAGACAGAGGGACAGACAGAGAGGGAGGGGGGGGCGACGGCGAGGGGGGGCGACGGCGAGGGGGGGGGTGAAAGAGAGGGGGGGAGACAGAGAGGGGGGGGAGACAGAGAGGGGGGGAGACAGAGAGGGGGGGGGAGACAGAGAGGGGGGGGGAGACAGAGAGGGGGGGGGAGACAGAGAGGGGGGGGGAGACAGAGAGGGGGGGGGAGACTGAGAGGGGGGGGGAGACTGAGAGGGGGGGGGAGACTGAGAGGGGGGGGAGACAGAGAGGGGGGGGAGACAGAGAGGGGGGGGAGACAGAGAGGGGGGGGGGAGACAGAGAGGGGGGGGAGACAGAGAGGGGGGGGAGACAGAGAGGGGGGGAGACAGAGAGGGGGGGGAGACAGAGAGGGGGGGGAGACAGAGAGGGGGGGGAGACAGAGAGGGGGGGGGAGACAGAGAGGGGGGGAGACAGAGAGGGGGGGAGACAGAGAGGGGGGGGGAGACAGAGAGGGGGGGGGGAGACAGAGAGGGGGGGGGAGACAGAGAGGGGGGGAGACAGAGAGGGGGGGAGACAGAGAGGGGGGGAGACAGAGAGGGGGGGAGACAGAGAGGGGGGGAGACAGAGAGGGGGGGGAGACAGAGAGGGGGGGGAGACAGAGAGGGGGGGGAGACAGAGAGGGGGGGGAGACAGAGAGGGGGGGGAGACAGAGAGGGGGGGAGACAGAGAGAGGGGGAGACAGAGAGAGGGGGAGACAGAGAGAGGGGGAGCAGAGAGAGGGGGAGACAGAGAGAGGGGGAGACAGAGAGAGGGGGAGACAGAGAGAGGGGGAGACAGAGAGAGGGGGAGACAGAGAGGGAGACAGAGAGAGACAGAGACAGAGACTGAGACAGAGAGAGACCATAAGACCATAAGACATAGGACCGGAAGTAAGGCCATTCGGCCCATCGAGTCCACTCCACCATTCAATCATGGCTGATTTCAACTCCATTTATCCGCTCTCTCTCCATAGCCCTTAATTCCTTGAGAAATCAAGAATTATCAACTTCTGTCTTAAAGACACTCAACGTCCGTCCTCCACCGCCCTCTGTGGCAATGAATTCCACAGACCCACCACTCTCTGGCTGAAGAAAATTTCTCCTCATCTCTGTTCTAAAGTGACTCCCTTTTACTCTAAGGCTGTGCCCCCGGGTCCCAGTCTCCCCTGCTAATGGAAACAACTTCCCTACATCCACCCTATCTAAGCCATTCATTATCTTGTAAGTCTCTATTAGAGCTCCCCTCAACCTCCTAAACTCCAATGAATATAATCCCAGGATCCTCAGACGTTCATCGTATGTTAGGCCTACCATTCCTGGGATCATCCGTGTGAATCTCCGCTGGACCCGCTCCAGTGCCAGTATGTCCTTCCTGAGGTGTGGGGGCCGAAAATTGCTCACAGTATTCCAAATGGGGCCTAACTAATGCTTTATAAAGCTTCAGAAGTACATCCCTGATTTTAAATTCCAAGCCTCTTGAGATAAATGACAACATTGCATTTGCTTTCTTAATTACGGACTCAACCTGCAAGTTTACCTTGAGAGAATCCTGGACTAGGACTCCCAAGTCCCTTTGCACTTCAGCATTATGAATTTTGTCACCGTTTAGAAAATAGTCCATGCCTCTATTCTTTTTTCCAAAGTGCAAGACCTCGCACTTGCCCACATTGAATTTCATCAGCCATTTCTTGGACCACTCTCCTAAACTGTCTAAATCTTTCTGCAGCCTCCCCACCTCCTCCATACTACCTGCCCCTCCACCTATCTTTGTATCATCGGCAAACTTAGCCAGAATGCCCCCAGTCCCGTCATCTAGATCGTTAATATATAAAGAGAATAGCTGTGGCCCCAACACTGAACCCTGCGGGACACCACTCGTCACCGGTTGCCATTCCGAAAAAGAACCTTTTATCCCAACTCTCTGCCTTCTGCCTGACAGCCAATCGTCAATCCATGTTAGTACCTTGCCTCGAATACCATGGGTCCTTATTTTACTCAGCAGTCTCCCGTGCGGCACCTTATCAAAGGCCTTTTGGAAGTCAAGATAGATAACATCCATTGGCTCTCCTTGGTCTAACCTATTTGTTATCTCTTCAAAGAACTCTAACAGGTTTGTCAGGCACGACCTCCCCTTACTAAATCCATGCTGACTTGTCCTAATCCGACCCTGCACTTCCAAGAATTTAGAAATCTCATCCTTAACAATGGATTCTAGAATCTTGCCAACAACCGAAATTAGGCTAATTGGCCTATAATTTTCCATCTTTTTCCTTGTTCCCTTCTTGAACAGGGGGGTTACAACAGCGATTTTCCAATCCTCTGGGACTTTCCCTGACTCCAGTGACTTTTGAAAGATCATAACTAACGCCTCCACTATTTCTTCAGCTATCTCCTTTAGAACTCTAGGATGTAGCCCATCTGGGCCCGGAGATTTATCAATTTTTAGACCTTTTAGTTTCTCTAGCACTTTCTCCTTTGTGATGGCTACCATATTCAACTCTGCCTCCTGACTCTCCGGAATGGTTGGGATATTACTCATGTCTTCTACTGTGAAGACTGACACAAAGTACTTATTTAGTTCCTCAGCTATTTCCTTGTCGCCCATCACAAAATTACCAGCATCATTTTGGAGCGGCCCAATGTCAACTTTTGCCTCCCCTTTGTTTTTAATGTATTTAAAGAAACTTTTACTATCATTCCTAATGTTACTGGCTAGCCTACCTTCATATTTGATCCTCTCTTTCCTTATTTCTCTCTTTGTTATCCTCTGTTTGTTTTTGTAGCCTTCCCAATCTTCTGACTTCCCACTACTCTTTGCCACATTATAGGCTTTCTCTTTTGCTTTGATGCATTCCCTGACTTCCTTTGTCAGCCATAGCTGCCTAATCCCCCCTCTGATAACCTTTCTTTTCTTTGGGATGAACCTCTGTACTGTGCCCTCAATTACTCCCAGAAACTCCTGCCATTGCTGTTCTACTGTCTTTCCCACTAGGCTCTGCTCCCAGTCAATTTGTCAGTTCCTCCCTCATGCCCCTGTAGTTACCTTTATTTAACTGTAACAGCTTTACATCTGATTCTACCTTCTTTCTTTCAAATTGGAGATTGAATTCGACCATATTATGATCACTGCCTCCTAAGTGCTCCCTTACTTTAAGATCTTTAATCAAGTCTGGCTCATTACATAACACTAAGTCCAGAATGGCCTGTTCCCTCGTGGGCTCCATCACAAGCTGTTCCAAAAAGCCCTCCTGTAAACATTCAATGAATTCCCTTTCCTTGGGTCCACTGGCAGCATTATTTACCCAGTCCACCTGCATATTGAAGTCCCCCATGATCACTGTGACCTTGCCTTTCTGACATGCACTTTCTATTTCGTGGTGCATTTTGTGCCCCCGGTCCTGACCACTGTTAGGAGGCCTGTACATAACCCCCATTATGGTTTTTTTGCCTTTGTGGTTCCTCAACTCTACCCACACAGACTCCACATCATCTGACCCGATGTCGTTTAGTGCTATTGATTTAATTTCATTCCTTTTTTTTTCCCAAATATATTTATTAAAGTTTTTTAACACAATTTTTCTCCCTTACAAACAATAACCCCCCCCCCCCCCCCCGTAACAAAAAAATCGCACAGAGCAAGATATATACATGGCAAAATGATATATTTACACAGCTTTGTACACTGGCCCTCACCCGTACGTGCCAGTTTCCCCAACCCTTCATGTTATCTCTTGCTCATCCACCCTCCCAGGCAGTCCCCCCTTTCCCCGCACCCCCCCCCCCCCTCTCCCAGGACGTTCCTTCCACCCCACCCCCCCCAAGGTTGCTGCGGCTGCTGACCAACCTTCCTCTAACGCTCCGCGAGATAGTCTAGGAACGGTTGCCACCGCCTGTAAAACCCCTGCGCAGACCCTTTCAAGGCGAACTTAATCCTCTCCAACTTGAGTTATAAGGAGAGGCTGGATAGACTGGGACTTTTTTCCCTGGAACGTAGGAGGCTTAGGGGTGATCTTATAGAGGTCTATAAAATAATGAGGGGCATAGATAAGGTAGATAGTCAACATCTTTTCCCAAAGGTAGGGGAGTCTAAAACTAGAGGGCATAGGTTTAAGGTGAGAGGGGAGAGATTCAGAAGGGCCCAGAGGGGCAATTTCTTCACTCAGAGGGTAGTGAGTGTCTGGAATGGGCTGCCAGAGGTAGTAGTAGAGGCGGGTACAATTGTGTCTTTCAAAAAGGATTCAGATGGTTACATGGGTATGATGGGTATAGAGGGTTATGGGCCAAGTGCGGGCAACTGGGACTAGCTTAATGGTAAAAACTGGGCGGCATGGACTGGTTGGGCCGAAGGGCCTGTTTCCATGCTGTAAACTTCTATGATTCTATGATTCTATAACTTTATGAACCCAGCCATATCATTTATCCAGGCCTCCATGCTGGGGGGCTTCGCCTCCTTCCACATTAGCAAGATCCTTCACCGGGCTACTCGGGACACAAAGGCCAGAATGCCGGCCTCTTTCGCCTCCTGCACTCCCGGTTCGTCCACTACTCCAAATATTGCTCGCCCCCAGCTTGGCTTGACCCGGACTTTCACCACCTGAGATATTGCTCCCGCCACTCCTCTCCAGAACCCCTCCAGTGCCGGGCATGACCAAAACATATGGACGTGGTTCGCCGGGCTCCCTGAGCACCTTCCACATCTGTCCTCTACCCCAAAGAACCTACTCAACCTCACCCCCGTCAAGTGCGCTCTGTGGACCACCTTAAATTGTATCAGGCTGAGCCTGGCACACGAGGAGGGGGAATTAACCCTACCTAGGGCGTCAGCCCACAGACCTTCCTCGATCTCTTCCCCCAGCTCCCCCTCCCATTTACCCTTCAACTCTTCTACCAGCGCTTCCCCCTCTTCTTTCAACTCCTGATGTATTTCCGACACCTTGCCCTCCCCGACCCATACACCCGAGATCACCCTATCTTGAACTTCTTGTGCCGGGAGCAACGGGAATTCCCTCACCTGTCGCCTCACAAAAGCCCTCACCTGCATATATCTAAAGGCATTTCCCGGGGGTAACTCGAACTTCTCCTCCAGTGCCCCTAGGCTCGCAAACGTCCCGTCGATGAACAGGTCCCCCATTCTTCCAATCCCCGCCCGATGCCAGCTCTGGAACCCCCCGTCCATCTCCCCCGGGACAAACCGGTGGTTACCCCTGATCGGGGACCACACCGATGCTCCCATTGCACCCCGGTGCCGTCTCCACTGGCCCCAGATCCTTAGCGTTGCGGCCACCACCAGGCTCGTGGGAGACTTTGTCGGCGAGAGCAGCAGCGGTGCCGTTACCAACGCCCCCAGGCTCGTTCCTTTACAGGACGCCATCTCCATCCTCTTCCATGCCGCCCCCTCTCCCTCCATAACCCACTTGCGGATCATCGCCACATTTGCTGCCCATTAGTAGCTCCCCAGGTTTGGCAGCGCCAACCCTCCTCGTTCCCTACTGCGTTCCAGGAACCCTCTCCTTACTCTCGGGGTCTTATTCGCCCACACAAACCCCATAATACTCCTGCCTACTCTCTTAAAAAAGGCCTTAGTCATCACGATGGGAAGGCACTGAAACACAAACAGAAACCTCGGAAGGACCACCATTTTGACCGACTGCACTCTACCCGCCAGCGAGAGCGGTAACATGTCCCATCTTTTGAAATCCTCCTCCATTTGCTTCACCAACCTCGTCAGATTCAGTTTATGTAGGGTCCCCCAACTCCTGGCTATCTGGAAATCCAGATACCGAAAGCTCCCCTCCACCCTCCTCAGCGGTAGGTCCCCTATCCCTCTTTCTTGGTCCCCCACCTGTAATACAAAGAGCTCACCCTTCCCTACATTGAGCTTATAGCCCGAAAACTCCCCAAACTCCCTTAGAGTCTGCATGACCTCCACCATCCCCTCCATTGGATCCGCCACGTACAGCAACAGGTCATCCGCATATAGCGACACCCGATGCTCTTCTCCCCCTCGGACCACCCCCATCCATTTATTAGACTCCCTCAATGACATGGCCAATGGATCGATCGCCAATGCGAACAACAGGGGGACAGGGGGCACCCCTGCCTCGTCCCTCGGTACAGTCAAAAGTACTCCGACCTCCGCCGGTTCGTCAATACACTTGCCATCAGGGTTCTGTAAAAGGAGCTTAACCCAATTGATAAACCCTACCCCGAACCCAAACCTGCGCAGCACCTCCCAGAGGTACTCCCACTCTACTCGGTCAAAGGCCTTCTCCGCGTCCATAGCTGCCACTATCTCCGCCTCTCCCTCCTCCGATGGCATCATTATCACGTTTAAGAGCCTCTGCACATTGGTGTTTAGTTGCCTGCCCTTTACAAATCCCGTCTGGTCCTCGTGGATTACCCCCGGGACACAGTCCTCGATCCTCATGGCCAGCACTTTTGCCAGCAACTTTGTATCCACATTGAGGAGCGAGATCGGCCTGTACGATCCACATTGCAGTGGGTCCTTGTCTCGCTTTAGGATCAAAGAAATTGTCGCTTCCGACATTGTCGGGGGCAGGGTCCCCTCCTCTCTTGCCTCATTAAAGGTCCTCACCAGTAGCGGGGCCAACAGGTCTGCGTACTTCCTGTAGAACTCCACCGGGAATCTGTCCGGTCCCGGGGCCATCCCCGCCTGCATGCTCCCCAAACCCTTGCTCAGCTCCTCCAACCCAATTGGTGCCCCCAAACCAGCCACCTCTTGCTCCTCCACCCTCGGGAATCTCAGCTGATCTAGGAATCGTCTCATCCCCTCTTCCCCCACTGGGGGCTGGGATCTGTACAGCTCTTCATAAAAGGCCTTGAATACCTCGTTTATTTTCGTCGCACTTCGAACCGTGGCTCCCCTTCCATCTTTGACTCCCCCTATTTCCCTTGCTGCCATCCTCTTACGGAGCTGGTGTGCCAGCATCCGACTAGCCTTTTCCCCATACTCGTAGGTCGCCCCCTGCGCTTTCCTCCACTGTGCCTCCGTCTTCCCTGTGGTCAACAGGTCAAACTCCGTCTGGAGCCGTCGTCTTTCCCCAAGTAATCTTTCCTCCGGGGCCTCTGCGTATCTCCTGTCCACTCTCAAAATCTCCCCCACTAACCTCTCCCTTTCCATACCCTCTGTCTTCTCCCTATGAGCCCTAATGGAAATTAGCTCTCCCCTGATCACCGCCTCCCATACCACCCCCACCCGCACCTCCCCGTTGTCGTTGGCCTCCAAGTACCTTTCGATACACCCCCTCACCTTCCCACACACCACCTCGTCCGCCAGCAGTCCCACATCCAGCCGCCACAACGGGCGTTGGTCCCTCTCCTCTCCCAGCTCCAGTTCCACCTAGTGCGGGGCATGGTCCGAAACGGCTATAGCCGAATACTCCGTCTACTCCGTCCCCTCCACCCTCAGGATGAGCGCCCTTCCCAGAACAAAGAAATCTATCCGGGAGTAGGCTTTGTGTACATGGGAGAAGAAAGAAAATTCCCTGGCCTGCGGCCTTGCAAACCGCCATGGGTCCACTCCCCCCATCTGATCCATAAAGCCCCTAAGTACCTTGGCCGCCGCCGGCCTCTTTCCAGTCCTTGATTTGGAGCGGTCTAGTGCTGGATCCAACACTGTATTGAAGTTCCCTCCCATTATCAGGCCTCCTATCTCCAGGTCCGGAATGCGCCCCAACATGCGCTTCATGAATCCTGCATCATCCCAGTTCGGGGCGTATACGTTTACCAACACCACCCACATCCCTTGCAGCCTACCGCTCACCATTACATATCGCCCTCCATTGTCCGGTACAATAGTCTGGCCTCAAATGACACCCGCTTTCCCACCAATATTTCCACCCCTCTATTCTTCGCGTCCAGTCCCGAGTGGAATACCTGTCCTACCCATCCCTTTCTTAGCCTGACCTGGTCCGCCACCTTCAGGTGTGTCTCTTGGAGCATGGCCACGTCCGCCTTCAGTCCCTTTTAAGTGCGCGAACACTCGAGCCCTCTTCACCGGCCCATTCAGGCCCCTCACATTCCACGTTATCAGCCGGATTGGGGGGCTCACCCCCCCCCCCCCCCCCACCGACTAGCCATCTCCTTTTCTGGGCCAGTCCCGTGTCCACACCTCCCTCACCCTCCAGTCCCCCAGAGGGGGGATCCCCGTCCCGACCACCTCTTCTGTGTCCCATTCCCTTTCGGCCAGTGCAGCAGCAGCCCTTTCTTCCTCCCCCCGTCTAGCTTTTTTGCTCCCCCCATGTCAGTCCCGTAAGTCAGCTGACGCCTGCTGACCCCGGCTTCCCCCGCTGTCCCATTGACCTCCCCGCGTGGGAGTCTCCCAATCCATATGCATTCCTTCGTTCCCCTTCCTGCCTTTCTTCCCGCGCGCGGGAAAACACCCCGCGCTTTCCAAAGCCCGCTCCGACTCCTCTGGCGCAGCTCCTGTCGCGGCCTTGTCTCTCTCCCCCAGCCCATGTAACATTTCCTGCGCGTGATTGGCCCCCTATATACAACAACCATCACTCATCAAACATCCCCCCTACCCTCACAAACCCTCAGTTAAGAGTCCAACTTTTCGGCTTGTACAAAGGTCCACGCCTCTTCAGGCGTTTCGAAGTAATAGTGTTGGCCCTTGTATGTGACCCACAGTCGCACTGGTTGCAGCATTCCGAATTTCACTTCTTTCCGGTTCAACGCCGCTTTGGCCCGGTTGAAACCCGCTCTCCACTTTGCAACCTCCGTGCTCCAGTCCGGGTATATTCGGATCTCTGCATTGTCCCACTTACTGCTCCGCTCCTTCTTGGCCCATCTCAGGACCCACTCTCTGTCCGTGAACCGATGGAACCTCACCACCATCGCCCTTGGCGGCTCATTTGCCTGGGGCTTCTTCGCCAGCACCCGATGTGCCCCGTCCAACTCCAGCGGCCTCGAAGGGGCCTTCGTGCCCATCATCGCCTCGAGCATTGTGCTCGCGTATGCCCCGGCATCAGTCCCCTCCACTCCCTCAGGGAGACCCAGGATTCGCAGATTCTTTCTCCTCGACCTGTTCTCCAGGTCTTCGAGTCTTCCCGCCCACCTCTTTTGTAGCGCCTCGTTCTGCTCCACTCTCACCG
Source organism: Scyliorhinus torazame (assembly GCF_047496885.1). NCBI lineage: Eukaryota > Metazoa > Chordata > Chondrichthyes > Carcharhiniformes > Scyliorhinidae > Scyliorhinus > Scyliorhinus torazame. Next base: position 112,159,187 of record NC_092717.1, read on the forward strand.
CCAGGCCCACGAGCTTGTCCTCGTTCTGACTGACTCTTTTCTGTACCTCCTGGATCTTAGCTTCGTGGACCTTCTGGGTGATCCCGAGTCCTTCAATTGCCGAAAGCATAGGTGCCAACATCTCCTTGCACATCTCCTCGCGCTGCTCCTCGAAGCAGCGCTTGATGAACTCCTGCAGCTCCCCTTTGTCCCTGGCCGCCGCCATTTTGTTTTCTTTCCCTCACTTCTCCCGTTGCTCCAGTGCCGCTCCTTTGGCCGTTACACTTCTGGTCCGTTTAAAAAGTCTATGGAAACTCCTGAAAAAGGTCTGAGAGTCAGTTCCAGACGGGAGCTGCCAAATGCGCGACCTACTCCTCCATGGCCGCCACCGGAAGACTCGTCCCTGCTTCTTCAATAGCCCTGGTAGATCCTTTCACAGTTGTTCCCTCTGCTGCTAGAATTCACCTTTGATAGAGTCAAGTCAGATTGCAGCTTTAAGCTTGCCCTTCCCCCGCCTGCATGCTGGAAGAGGCCCTTGTCTAAACCTGTAGCCAAAGCCAAATCCTTTACTGTTTCTGCCAGGTCTGGCAGCCAAAAGACATAACATTCCTGGGGGACACGGTCAGGGGAATGCTGCAGTCTTCTTGCCACACCGGGAAATGTCAAACAAATGCCGTGGGGGCCCTGTTAAAGAGCCCAAAAGTCTGTTCCAAGCGGGAGCTACCGAATATGCGACCTAGCTCTGCATAGCCGGACCCGGAACATTTAATTTCATTCCTAATTAACAAGGCAACCCCGCCCCCTCTGCCCACCTCTCTGTCTGTTCGATAGATTGTGAATCCCTGGATGTTTAAATGCCAGTCCTGAACCCTCTGCAACCATGTCTCTGTGATGCCTACCACAACATACCTGCCAGTCACAATCTGGGCCACAAGCTCATCTACCTTGTTCCGTACACTGCGCGCATTTAAATATAGCACCTTTAATTCTCTATTGACAGTCCCTTTTTGTTTTCTTAAGTGTGGGGGACCTTGGTTTACTGAGCCTTTCCATACACTGTGTCATATTTTGTGGGATGGGGACTATTGTAACCTCTCCTGAGTTTTGTCTTTTCGTGTTTTTTTGTATTCCTAAGCAGCTACGCTCCCCACTGATTACTTCACCTCTTGGTTCCCTGACTTTCCCTTGCCCCCCAATCTTTAGTTTAAAGTCCTATTGACAACCCTATTTACTCTTTTCGCCAGAACACTGGTCCCAGCTCGGTTCAGGTGGAGACCATCCCAACGGTATAGGACCACAACAACTGGATCCTCCCCCTCCCTCTCCAGTATCCTTTCAAGCCGGTCAGAGATGTCCCGCACCCTAGCACCGGGCAGGCAACATACCATGTGGGACTCTTTATCCTGCTCACAAAGGATACTATCTATCCCCCTGATAATAGAATCCCCTACAACTTGCCTATTTACTCCCTCCCCTTGAATGGCCTGCTGAACCATGGTGCCTTGGTCAGCTGACTCATCCTTCCTGCAGCCCTGTTCGCCATCCACACAGGGAGCAAGTGCCTCATACCTGTTGGACAGAGTCAAGGGCTGAGGCTCCTGAGTTCCTGACTGCTGGTTCCCTTTACCTGCCTGACTTGCAGTCACACCCTGCTGTCCCTGGCCACTGGCAGGATTTAAACTACTTACTCTGATAGGTGTGACTGCCTCCTTAAACACAGTGTCCAGGTAAGTCTCCCCCTCCCGGATGTGCCTCAGTGTTTGAAGCTCAGACTCCAGCTCATCAACTCTGAGCCGGAGCTCTACGAGCAGCCAACACTTACTGCAGATGTGGTCGCTGCAGCTCGCAATGGGATCTGCCAGCTCCCACATCAAGCAGCTCAAGCACATCACCTGACCAGCCATCACTAATTAATTAATTAGTTTAATTTAAGTTTATGGAGAGAGACATTGAGAGAGAGAGAGAGAGACAGAGAGAGAGAGAGAGACAGAGAGACAGAGAGAGAGACAGAGAGAGACAGAGAGAGACAGAGAGAGACAGAGAGAGACAGAGAGAGACAGAGAGAGACAGAGAGAGACAGAGAGAGACAGAGAGAGACAGAGAGAGACAGAGAGAGACAGAGAGAGACAGAGAGAGACAGAGAGAGAGACAGAGAGAGAGACAGAGACAGAGTGGTGGTATGTATTAGGGGTAATGTGGTACCTGTGAAGCCGAGAGGCTATTGGCAGACAGGTCCCGGGTCCTGGTTGGATCTGCCGTCTTCTGGCTCCGCTCTGAAGGCGGAGGATAAGAGCCCGAGCTTCTCCCCGCAGCCTCATTCTGTTGCTGAGCTGCTGGGGACAAGTCTTGCTTAATAAAGCCTAGATCGACTTCATCGCTTCTCGTCTCGCGTAAGTCCTTGTGCGCTACAATTTATTAAGCGAGCTTAAAAGACTATGGAGCTCCGGATCGCCCCGGAGCGCCTGCGGATCAGCCCCCACGCAGCGAACTCGGCGGCCGTATTCAAACACTCGCAAGCATGCTTTGAAGGCTACCTCCGAACGGCCCCCGGCCGGATCACGGAAGAGCAGAAAATGCAGGTCCTGCATTCGAGGGTAAGCCCGGAGATTTACTCGCTTATAGAAGACGCAGAGGATTTCCCGACGGCGCTCACATTGCTGAAGGGCATCTACGTTCGGCCCGTAAACCAGGTCTACGCGCGCCACCAACTCGCGACGAGACGGCAAATTCCCAGAGAATCGCTCGAGGAATTCTAAGGCGCGCTGCTAATTTTGGGACGAGGCTGCAACTGCCCGCCGGTGAACGCGATCGAACACGGACCTGCTAATTCGTGATGGATTCGTGGCAGGTATGAACTCTCCCCAAATCCGTCAAAGACTTTTAGAGAGTCGCTAGGATTCTCAGAGGCACGGGCCCTTGCAGCCTCCCTTGATGTGGCCTCCCAAAACGCCCGCGCCTACGGCCCCAACCGCGCGGCAGCCCCGTGGGCTCCGTGGACCCCCGTCTCGACCAACTCCCCGGCACCCCCCCCCCCCCCCCCCAAGCTTGCGCGGTTAAAGCGCCAGACCATCCCGGGGGGGCCCGCTGCTATTTATGCGGACAAGTGAAACACCCACGGCAGCGCTGCCCAGCCCGCGCAGCTACTTGTAAAAGCTGTGGCAAAAAGGGCCATTTCACGGCAGTGTGCCGGTCCCGGGGGGGTCGCCGCAATCCCCGGAGAAGAACGAGGACAACAGATCCCGAACACCCCCCAACCCCCCCCCCAGTGCCCCATGTGCGACCCGCGGGCGCCGCCATTTTGGGTCCCGGGCACCACGAGGGGAGGATGGGCGCCGCCATCTTGTGACCCCCCAGCCACGTGCGATTCATGGGGGTGGCCATTTTGTCCACCCCCGACCACGTGCGACCCATGGGGTGGCCATTTTGTCCACCCCCGGCCACGTGCGATTCATGGACGCCACCATCTTGGTTGACAACAAAGGACCCCAGCATCGACGGCTCCACGGGGTCCGAAGAAGACGCCGCGACACTACTACCACGACTGGCTTCGGTGACACTGGATCAATCGCGGCCCCGGACGCTCCAGACGACGACAACGACGGTGCTGGTCAACGGATACGAGACGCCGTGCCTGATCGACGCTGGGAGCACTGAAAGTTTTATTCACCCAGACACAGTAAGACGCTGTTTTCTGACCATCCATCCAAGCACGCAAAAGATTTCCCTAGATGCAGGACCCCACTCAGTGGAGATCAAAGGGTTCTGCATCGCAAACCTAACGGTGCAAGGGAGGGAGTTTAAGAACTACAGGCTTTACGTCCTGCCCCAACTCTGCGCGGCCACATTACTGGGATTAGACTTCCAATGTAACCTTCAGAGCCTAACATTCCAATTCGGCGGCCCAATACCCCCACTCACTATCTGCGGCCTCACAACTCTCAAGGTTGAACCGCCGTCCTTGTTTGCAAACCTCACCCCGGATTGCAAACCCGTCGCCACTAGGAGCAGACGGTACAGCGCCCAGGACCGGACATTTATTCGGTCTGAAGTCCAGCGGTTGCTGAAGGAAGGCATAATCCAGGCCAGCAATAGTCCCTGGAGAGCCCAGGTGGTAGTAGTAAAGACCGGGGAGAAGCAAAGGATGGTCGTAGACTATAGTCAGACCATCAACAGGTACACGCAGCTAGATGCGTACCCTCTCCCCCGCATATCCGACATGGTCAATCGGATTACTCAGTATAAGGTCTTTTCCACCGTGGACCTCAAGTCCGCCTACCACCAGCTCCCCATTCGCCCAGGTGACCGCAAGTACACCGCCTTCGAGGCAGACGGGCGGCTATACCACTTCCTAAGGGTCCCATTTGGCGTCACGAACGGGGTCTCGGTCTTCCAATGGGAGATGGACCGAATGGTTGACCAGCACTGGTTGCAGACCACGTTCCCGTATCTCGACAACGTAACCATCTGCGGCCACGATCAGCAGGACCACGACGCCAACCTACAAAGGTTCCTCCAGACCGCTAACGCCCTGAACCTCATAACGAGGAAAAATGCGTTTTTAGCACAAACCGTTTGGCCATCCTGGGATACGTAGTGCGCAATGGAGTAATAGGCCCAGACCCCGAACGCATGCGCCCCCTTATGGAATTTCCCCTCCCCCCACTGCTCCAAAGCTCTGAAACGTTGCCTGGGCTTCTTTTCATATTACGCCCAGTGGGTCCCCCAGTACGCAGACAAGGCCCGCCCGCTAATACAGTCCACTACCTTCCCCCTGTCGACAGAGGCTCGTCAGGCCTTCAGCCGCATCAAAGCGGATATCAAAGGCCACGATGCGCGCCATCGACGAGTCCCTCCCCTTCCAGGTCGAGAGCGACGCATCCAATGTAGCTCTGGCGGCCACCCTGAACCAAGCGGGCAGACCCGTGGCCTTTTTCTCCCGGACCCTCCATGCCTCAGAAATCCGCCACTCCTCAGTGGAAAAGGAAGCCCAAGCCATAGTGGAAGCTGTGCGACACTGGAGGCATTACCTGGCCGGCAGGAGATTCACTCTCCTCACCGACCAACGGTCGGTAGCCTTTATGTTTGATAATGCACAGCGGGGCAAAATTAAGAATGACAAGATCTTAAGGTGGAGGATCGAACTCTCCACTTACAATTATGAGATCTTGTATCGTCCCGGAAAGCTGAACGAGCCGTCCGATGCCCTATCCCCCGGCACATGTGCCAACGCACAAATAGACTGCCTCCAAGCCCTCCACGAGGACCTCTGCCACCCGGGGGTCACTCGATTCTACCATTTCGTAAAGTCCCGCAGCCTCCCCTACTCTGTGGAGGAGGTCCGTACAGTCACCAGGAACTGCCACATCTGCGCAGAGTGCAAACCGCACTTTGAGGCCGGATAGAGCGCACCTGATCAAGGCTTCCCGTCCCTTTGAACTCCTCAATTTGGATTTCAAAGGGCCCCTCCCCTCCACCGACCGCAACGCGTACTTCCTGAACGTGGTGGACGAGTACTCCAGTTTCCCCTTCGCCATCCCCTGCCCCGACATGACAGCGGCCACAGTCATTAAAGCCCTTGGCACCATATTCACACTGTTCGGTTTCCCCGCGTATATCCAAAGCGACAGGGGGTCCTCCTTCATGAGTGACGAGCTGCGCCAGTTCCGCTCAGCAAGGGCATAGCCTCGAGCCGGACGACCAGCTACAGCCCCCGGGGGAACGGGCAAGTAGAGAGGGAGAACGGCACAGTCTGGAAGACCGTCCTACTGGCCCTACGGTCCAGGGATCTCCCAGTTTCCCGGTGGCAGGAGATCCTCCCGGACACTCTCCACTCCATCCGGTCGCTGCTGTGTACCACCACTAACCAAACGCCCCAAGAGCGCCTCCTTGTCTTCCCCAGGAAGTCCTCCTCCAGAACGTCGCTGCCGACCTGGCTGGCAGCCCCAGGACCCATCTTGCTCCGGAAACATGTGCGGGCGCACAAATCGGACCAGTTGGTCGAGAGGGTCCACCTTCTCCACGCGAACCCGCAGTACGCCTACGTGGCCCGACGGCCGACAGGACACGGTCTCCCTGCGGGACCTGGCGCCCGCCGGCAACACACACACACCCACGACACCGATCACCCCCTCCCTGCCACCGGCGCACCCCGTGACTGCCCCCTTCCCGGGGGGGATCGGTCCTCCTCCCGTGCCCGCCCACGAGTAAAACAGGAACAAACAGCGAAACGCTCCCGGAGACGACAACGCCCGAGCAAGCACCTGCACCACCACCGGGGCTGAGGCGATCGACGAGAAAGACCAGACCGCCCGCTCGACTCGTGGAATCCAGATGACACCAAGAAAAGCAAGAATGTTGTTGTAACAACATTTTTTTTGCTCGTATTGTAAATAGTTCTCACAAACTTGTACATAGCCCAGTGTATGACTAAAGCTGTATTAACACAGTCCGAAATTTGTTCCAGGGCCAGCCTTGTAAACCCTTACCACCACGCGAACCACCACCCCGCCGGGTTCTTTTTTAACAAGGGGTGAATGTGGTGGTATGTATTAGGGGTAATGTGGTACCTGTGAAGCCGAGGGGCTATTGGCTGACAGGTCCCGGGTCCTGTTTGGATCTGCCGACTTCTGGCTCCGCCCTGAAGGCGGAGTATAAGAGCCCGAGCTTCTCCCCGCAGCCTCATTCTGTTGCGGAGCTGCTGGGGACAAGTCTCGCTTAATAAAGCCTAGATCGACTTCATCGCTTCTCGTCTCGCGTAAGTCATTGTGCGCTACAGAGAGAGAGAGACAGAGAGAGAGAGAGACAGAGAGAGAGAGAGACAGAGAGAGAGAGAGACAGAGAGAGAGAGAGAGACAGAGAGAGAGAGAGAGACAGAGAGAGAGAGAGAGAGACAGAGAGAGACAGAGAGACAGAGAGAGAGAGAGAGAGAGACAGAGAGAGAGAGAGAGAGACAGAGAGAGAGAGAGAGAGAGAGAGAGACACACAGAGAGTCAGAGAGTCAGAAGAGACAGAAGTGACAGAAGAGACAGAAGAGACAGAAGAGACAGCGAGACATAAGAGAGAGAGAGAAAGAGGCAGAGGCAGAAGCAGGGGCAGAGAGAGGCAGAGGCCGAGAGAGGCCGAGAGAGGCACAGAGAGAGAGACAGAGAGACACAGAGAGAGAGACAGAGAGACACAGAGAGAGAGACAGAGAGAGGCACAGAGAGAGAGACAGAGAGATAGAGACAGAGAGATAGAGACAGAGAGAGAGAGACAGAGAGAGAGAGACAGAGAGAGAGAGACAGAGAGAGAGAGACAGAGAGAGAGAGACAGAGAGAGAGAGACAGAGAGAGAGAGACAGAGAGAGAGAGACAGAGAGAGAGACAGAGAGAGAGACAGAGAGAGAGACAGAGAGAGAGACAGAGAGTCAGAAGAGTCAGAAGAGACAGAAGAGACAGAATAGATGGCATTGAGGTACGTAGGGAAGAGGTGTTGGCAATTCTGGACAGGCTGAAAATAGATAAGTCCCCGGGACCTGATGGGATTTATCCTAGGATTCTCTGGGAGGCCAGGGAAGAGATTGCTGGACCTTTGGCTTTGATTTTTATGTCATCATTGGCTACAGGAATAGTGCCAGAGGACTGGAGGACAGCAAATGTGGTCCCTTTGTTCAAAAAGGGGAGCAGAGACAACCCCGGCAACTATAGACCGGTGAGCCTCACGTCTGTAGTGGGTAAAGTCTTGGAGGGGATTATAAGAGACAAGATGTATAATCATCTAGATAGGAATAATATGATCAGGGATAGTCAGCATGGCTTTGTGAAGGGTAAGTCATGCCTCACAAACCTTATTGAGTTCTTTGAGAAGGTGACTGAACAGGTAGACGAGGGTAGAGCAGTTGATGTGGTGTATATGGATTTCAGCAAAGCGTTTGATAAGGTTCCCCACGGTAGGCTATTGCAAAAAATACGGAGGCTGGGGATTGAGGGTGATTTAGAGATGTGGATCAGAAATTGGCTAGCTGAAAGAAGACAGAGGGTGGTGGTTGATGGGAAATGTTCAGAATGGAGTACAGTCACAAGTGGAGTACCACAAGGATCTGTTCTGGGGCCGTTGCGGTTTGTCATTTTTATCAATGACCTAGAGGAAGGCGCAGAAGGGTGGGTGAGTAAATTTGCAGACGATACTAAAGTCGGTGGTGTTGTCGATAGTGTGGAAGGATGTAGCAGGTTACAGAGGGATATAGATAAGCTGCAGAGCTGGGCTGAGAGGTGGCAAATGGAGTTTAATGTAGAGAAGTGTGAGGTGATTCACTTTGGAAGGAATAACAGGAATGCGGAATATTTGGCTAATGGTAAAGTTCTTGGAAGTGTGGATGAGCAGAGGGATCTAGGTGTCCATGTACATAGATCCCTGAAAGTTGCCACCCAGGTTGATAGGGTTGTGAAGAAGGCCTATGGAGTGTTGGCCTTTATTGGTAGAGGGATTGAGTTCCGGAGTCGGGAGGTCATGTTGCAGCTGTACAGAACTCTGGTACGGCCGCATTTGGAGTATTGCGTACAGTTCTGGTCACCGCATTATAGGAAGGAATTGGAGGCTTTGGAGCGGGTGCAGAGGAGATTTACCAGGATGTTGCCTGGTATGGAGGGAAAATCTTATGAGGAAAGGCTGATGGACTTGAGGTTGTTTTCGTTGGAGA
>NC_092717.1:112470342-112560862 GCF_047496885.1 Scyliorhinus torazame
GGAAGGGGGAGCTGTTACGGGATGGGATGGTCGGGACGGGAGGGCGCCGTCGGGGGGATAAACGGGTGCGTGGGAACCAGGTGAGGAGCTGGTCTAAAAAAGGGGATGGCTAGTCGGCGAGGGGGGGGGGGGGGGGGTAAAGAGCCCCCCAACCCGGTTGATCACGTGGAACGTGAGAGGGTTGAATGGGCCGATCAAGAGGGCAAGGGTATTTGCGCACCTAAAGAAGCTAAAGGCAGACGTGGTCATGCTTCAGGAGACGCACCTGAAACTGGCGGATCAGGTCAGATTAAGGAAAGGATGGGTGGGACAGGTATTCCACTCTGGCTTGGATGCGAAAAATAGAGGGGTGGCAATATTGGTGGGGAAACGGGTATTGTTTGAGGTGAAGAACATAGTGGCGGACAGTGGGGGTAGAGACGTGATGGTGAGTGGCAGACTGCAAGGTGAGGCGGTGGTGCTGGTGAATGTATATGCCCCGAATTGGGATGACGCGAACTTTATGAAGCGTATGTTGGGGCGCATCCCGGACCTGGAGATGGGAAAGTTGATAATGGGAGGGGGTCTTCAACACGGTGCTGGACCCAGGGCTGGACCGGTCCAGATCTAGGACCGGGAGGAGGCCGGCAGCGGCCAAGGTGCTTAAGGGCTTTATGGAGCAGATGGGAGGAGTGGATCCCTGGAGATTTACTAGGCCAAGGAGTAAAGAGTTTTCCTTCTTCTCCCATGTCCACAAAGTGTACTCCCGGATAGACTTCTTTGTCCTGGGAAGGGCGCTGATCCCGAAGGTGGCAGGAACGGAGTATTCGTCTATAGCCATTTCAGATCATGCCCCACATTGGGTAGATCTGGAAGTAGGAGGGGAAAAGGAACAGCGCCCACTCTGGAGATTAGATATGGGACTGTTGGCGGACGAGGGGGTATGTGTAAGGGTGAGGGGATGTATTGAAAGGTACCTAGAGATTAATGATGATGGAGAGGTCCAGGTGGGAGTGGTCTGGGAGGCGCTGAAGGCGGTGGTTAGAGGGGAGCTGATCTCCATAAGGGCCCATAAGGGGAAACAAGAGGGTAAAGAAAGGGAGAGATTGTTGAGGGAGATTTTGAGGGTGGATAGGCAACCCCCGGAAGGGAAAGAGGGAATGATGCGTTTCCTAGACCAGCTGGAGTTCCCGAAGTTTGAGGAACAGGAGATGACAGGACTGCGAGCGCAGATTGAGGTGGAGGAGGTGGTAAAAGGAATTGGGAACATGCAGGCAGGGAAGACCCCGGGACCGGATGGGTTCCCGGTGGAGTTCTATAGGAAATACGTGGACCTGCTGGCCCCACTTCTGACGAGAACCTTTAATGAGGCTAGGGAAAGGGGGACACTACCCCCGACGATGTCGGAGGCGACGATATCGCTGATCCTGAAAAGAGACAAAGACCCGCTGCAGTGTGGGTCATACAGGCCTATTTCCCTCCTGAACGTAGATGCCAAGCTTTTGGCCAAGGTGATGGCGACGAGGATAGAGGACTGTGTCCCTGGGGTGGTGCATGATGATCAAACGGGGTTTGTTAAAGGGAGGCAATTGAATGCTAATATACGGAGGCTGCTGGGGGTGATGATGATGCCCCCACCGGAGGGGGAGGCGGAGATAGTGGTGGCGATGGATGCAGAGAAAGCATTTGATAGAGTGGAGTGGCACTACCTGTGGGAAATACTGAGGAGATTTGGATTTGGAGAGGGGTTCATTAGATGGGTTCAGCTCCTGTACAGGGCCCCGGTGGCAAGTGTGATTACAAATAGGCAACGATCTGACTACATCCGACTATATAGGGGTACAAGACAAGGATGTCCCCTGTCCCCGTTACTGTTTGCGTTGGCAATTGAGCCATTGGCCATAGCGCTGAGGGGCTCTAGGAAGTGGAGGGGGGTACTTAGAGGAGGAGAAGATCATCGGGTGTCATTATACGCGGATGATTTGTTGTTGTATGTCGCGGACCCAGTGGAGGGGATGCCTGAGATAATGCAGACACTCAGGGAGATTGGAGAATTTTCAGGATATAAATTGAATACGGAGAAGAGTGAACTGTTTGTGATGCACCCTGGAAAACAGGGCAGGGGAATAGACAATTTACCGTTGAGGAGGGTAACAAGGGATTTCCGGTATTTAGGGATCCAGGTGGCCAGGAACTGGGGAACCTTGCATAAGCTTAACTTGGCACGACTGGTAGAGCAGATGGAAGAGGACTTTAGGAGGTGGGACATGGTGCCCCTGTCATTGGTGGGCAGGGTGCAGGCGGTTAAAATGGTGGACCTTCCGAGGTTTCTTTTTGTGTTCCAGTGCCTCCCTGTACTGATTACAAAGGCCTTTTTTAAGAAGGTGGACAAGAGTATTATGAGCTTTGTGTGGGCTGGAGGGACCCCAAGAGTAAAGAGGGGGTTCCTGCAGCGCAGTAGGGACAGAGGGGGACTGGCACTGCCGAGTCTAAGTGATTATTATTGGGCCGCCAACGTGTCAATGATATGTAAGTGGATGAGGGAGGGGGAAGGAGCGGTGTGGAAAAGACTGGAGATGGCGTCCTGTAGGGGAACTAGCCTAAAAGCACTGGCGACAGCGCCGTTGCCGTTCTCCCCGAAAAAATACACCACAAACCCAGTGGTGGTGGCAACTCTGAAAATTTGGGGGCAGTGGAGACGACATAAGGGAGTGACGGGTGCCTCAGTGTGGTCCCCGATAAGGAACAACCATAGGTTCGTCCCGGGAAGGATAGATGGGGGTTTTAAATCTTGGCAGCGAGCAGGAATTGCGAAATTGAAAGACCTGTTTTTAGACGGGACGTTCGCGAGTCTGGGGACACTGACAGAAAATTATGGGTTGCCACCTGGGAATGCATTTCGCTATATGCAAGTGAGGGCACTTGTGAGGCAACAGGTGAGGGAATTTCCGCAGCTCCCGCGCAAGAGATCCAGGACAGAGTGATTTCGGGAGCATGGGTGGGTGATAGCAGGGTGTCAGATATATATAGGGAAATGAGAGACGAGGGGGAGACGATGGTAGAGGAGCTGAAGGGAAAATGGGAGGAGGAGCTGGGGGAAGAGATTGAGGAGGGGCTGTGGGCAGATGCCCTAAGTCGGGTAAACTCTTCGTCCTCATGTGCCAGGCTCAGCCTGATACAATTCAAGGTTCTACACAGGGCGCGTATGACTGGAGCAAGGCTGAGTAGATTTTTTGGAGTGGAGGATAGGTGCGGGAGATGCGCGGGAAGCCCGGCGAACCACACCCACATGTTCTGGTCAGGTCCGGTATTGCATGGGTTCTGGGTGGGTGTGGCAAAAGTGATTTCAAAGGTGGCGGTGGTCCGGGTCGAACCAGGCTGGGGGTTGGCTATATTTGGGGTTGCAGATGAGCCGGGAGTGCAGGAGGCGAGAGAGGCCGATGTTTTGGCCTTTGCGTCCCTAGTAGCCCGGCGAAGGATTCTACTTATGTGGAAAGAAACTAAACCCCCGGGCGTGGAGGCCTGGATAAACGACATGGCAGGGTTCATAAAATTGGAGCGGATAAAGTACGCACTAAGAGGTTCGGCTCAAGGGTTCACCAGGCGGTGGCAACCGTTCCTCGACTATCTCGCAGAGCGATAAGGGTAAATAGGAAAGGTAGCAGCAGCAACCCAGGGGGAAGGGGCGGGGGGAGGACTCATTTGGGTCCTCAGGGGTTTTATGTGTGTGTTTATATACTAGTTATTTATATTAGATTTTACGAAGTTACTATTTTAGTTACTATTTTTGTTGTTTCTTATTTTGTTGTTGGCAGTTGCCGTTAGTTAGTATATTATTTATTTAAAAAACGATCAATGTATATATTATTACAAAGTTGTAAAATGGGAAATTTTTGTTTTTGTTTGATCGAAAAACTTTAATAAAATATATATTTTTAAAAAAGATATTGATTCCCACTTTTTGTTTTAGGAAGCGGTCCTACACATTCGATTAGGACCCTTGTAAAAGGTTCCTCAAATGCTGGTTTCATCACTGCTTGAGGTTTCCCTATCACTTGACATGTGTGACATGATTGACAAAATTTAACTACATATTTATGTAGTTCAGGCCAATAAAAATGTTTCTGGATTTTAGCTTGTGTTTTCCTTATTCCCAAATGACCTCCCACTGGTACCTCATGTGCAACTCGCAACACCTCCTTTCTATACCCTACCGGCAATACGACTTGATGAACGTCTGCCCACTTTTCATCCGCCTGCATATGTACAGGTCTCCATTTTCTCATCAAGACATCATTTTTATGGTAATAACACTCTGGTATACTCTCAGATTCCTCTTCTGCATATGCTTTCTGATATATCCGTTTTATTTCTACATCTTTCTGTTGTAACTCCGCCAATTTTCCTGAACTAAAAATATCCGCCTCATCCTCCACCTGTTCTTGTTCTTTTTCAACCATCTGATCAAAAATCGTTTCTGATAATTGCACTTCAACTTCATCTTCACTCTTTGATTTCTCCTCTTGTCTTAACCTGTGACTTTGCGACCTTGTTACTACACAATCCGGAATAATCCCAGGATATTCGTCCTTCAACACTTCAGTTGTCTGATTTTCCACTGGCTTATCAACCACAGTAGGCATCACTCCCACCTGCGATCCAACTATATCGTTACCCAAGATACACTGTATTCCTGGACAAGATAGTTTATCTATTACTCCTACTACCACTTCACCACTCTTCACTGGACTTTCCAACCTTACCTTATATAATGGAATGCTACTCCTCTCACCCTGAATTCCACATATCACCACCTTTTCTGGCAACACTCTTCCCAAACTACATAATTCCTCATCTCTTACCTTTAAAGATTGACTAGTCCCTGTATCTCTTAAAATTGTGACTTCTTTACCTGCTCCTCCTGATACACATGAGTAAACTTTACCCACACAAGTAAATTCTTTAAAGACATCTGGCACTTTCTTAACAATTACTTCTTGAACAGGCTGTACAATCGTTTGCACCTCCTTCGCTTCCCTTGGGCCTTCCTTTACCACTCTAACAAACCCCACTGTCTTATCCTGTTTTACCACATCAGCCTTTCCAGTGCTTTTCTTCAACCACCAACACTGTGACTTTACATGGCCTAGTTTATTACAGTGAAAACATTTGAAACTTTTCATCTCTTTTCCACCCTCCTGGATTTCTTTTTTAATCTGAGGTACACTCCCTTTATTGTCTCCCATCAGATCACCTTTACCGTTACCACTTGAGTATTTCTCATGTCCTCAGTTTCTATCCCTCACCGGCTGAAACTGATGTCGGAAACCAATCTTTGATTTATGAACTAATTCATAATCATCTGCCATTTCTGCTGCTAATCTCGCAGTTTTAACCCTCTGTTCTTCCACGTGAGTTCTCACTACATCAGGAATTAAACTCCTCCAAAAGTATAATTTCTCTGAGAGCTTCATACGTTTGGTCTATTTTCAAAGCCCTTATTCACCTATCAAAATTACTCTGTTTGAGCCTTTCAAACTCCATGTATGTTTGACCAAATTCTTTCCTTAAATTTCTAAACCTTTGTCTGTAAGCTTAAGGCACTAGCTCATATGCACTTAAGATGGATTTCTCCACCTCCTCATACGTTCCAGATACCTCCTCCGGTAGTGATGCAAACACTTCACTAGCTCTACCTACCAGCTTTGTTTGAATCAGTAACACCCACCTGTCCTGTGGCCATTTCATTTGTTTAGCTACCTTCTCAAGTGAAATGAAAGAGGCGTCGACCTCCTTCTCGTCAAACCTTGGCAATGCTTGGACATATTTAAATAGATTCCCACCAAGCCTTCGACTATGATGCTCTTTCTCACTATCCTCATCACTATCATCATCACTATCATCCAACTGTACGTTTCCCTTTACGTCTGCCAATTTTAACTGATTGTCATGTTTCATGGCCATTTTCTGAAGTTCAAACTCCCTCTCTTTATCGTTTTCCCTGATTTGTATCTACCTTTATTTTTCTTTTTGTTCTGCTAGGGCTATTCTTTCTTTTCTCCTTTCTTCTCTCTCCTTTTCTTTTTCCTTCCTCTCTCTTTCTTTTTCCTCGCTCTCTCTTTCTCTTTCTTTTTCCTCTCTCTCACTCTGGTATGCCAGCCGCTTTAATTCTTTCTCATGTTCCATTTGTTTAATTTGCAACTGAATTTTTGTCATTTCCAATGAGTCAAACTCTATCTCAGGCAACTTTAAATGCTTAACCACCGTCATAATTACCTCATCTTTTCGCATTTTGTCAGGTAATGTTAACTGCAATGTTCTTGCCAAATCAAACAGTCTGCTTTTCGTTTCTGTCCATAAAGTACTACGTGTGACATTCTCCACCCCCAAAAACTTTGGCGCCTCTGAAAGAGCCATTGTTCACAACACTCTCCCCACTTAAACTAAAATACCACACCGGAAAAGCATCAATCCTTCACAGTCTTTAAGTTCACAAAAGCCAATCCAATAGATAGACTTTTATCCGCCTTGAGTCCCCAATTGTTATGGGCGAGGCGTTTTCAGAACCCCAAAATGTATCATGGTGTTCAACCAACCTCTCCCTTTAATGGATTTGTTGCTTTTCCTAGCACACGGCTTTTTCCCTAGATGTGGGATTACAATCATGGACACGTGGGTTTTTAAACACAAAACACTGTTTATTCCATGAACTCAACTTAACATCTTAAATAAATATTGGATCTCTTAACACCCCTTACTTCAAAGATAACTCAGAAAATATTGCAAAGTAAATAATTCCTTAAAATGTTCCTTCAAACTTCCAAGAGACTTAACACCTTTAAACAAAATCACATCAGGTTAAAGGCTTCACTATTATAAGTTTAAATCACCCAAATGATTCCGAGACGGTCTTTTATGTCAGAGATCCAGCTCCCTGCAAACACAGAAATTCCCCAAGCACTTTTCCAACTTGCAGATCTCTGGAAACACACACACACACAAGCTGCTTTTTAAACTGAAACTAAAAACCTGCAAAATGGCTGACCGAAAGCGCAGCTTCCCCCACTCTCTGACATCACTGTTTTCTTAAAGGTACATTGCTTACACATCCATTTATTAAAGGTACTCTCCCATGACACCTCCCCCCAAGAAAAAAAACCCCATCAACTTCAAGATGGTTTCATTTTTCACTTTTGCACCATCCATTAAGAAATGTACACAGTAAAAATACTTTTACGTTCCACAAAAAAAAACACACGCAAACAGGCATAATAATATAGTACATTTTTCTTTGCTCTTCTTCCTCCAACCAAAATCCTTCTCGATTGACAGTCTCTTTGAACAAAGTCTCTGCACGATTCATCCATACCTCTACTCCTCGGCATTTCTCTTTAGAATCAGATACTTTAGTTCAATCTGACCACAGAGTCCCTTGCAATTCTCCAATACAGGAACATTGGTGATCACAGCTTTCAGGCAGTCAAATGCCTGTTGAAAGTCCGCTGTCCATTGACATTTTTTACGTTTCTTCAGCAATTCCATCAGTGGAGTAATCACGCCACAAAACCTTTGCACAACTGTTCGATCAAAGCCATTCATGCTAAGAAATTGCATTATTTCCCTTCGGCTTGAGGGTATCGGAAACTCTGCAAGGAAAGTGATTCGGGCTTCTCCAAATTCACTTTCGGCTTGGTTCATCACCAAACCCACCACCTGAAGTCGATCAAAGAACTCCATACGATGGTTTAAATGTTCTTTCCATGTCTGGAAGTTGGAAATAAAAGCAGATTGTCCCACTTTCTCAATGCAATCCTTCAAACACTCTCCCCACTTAAACTAAAATACCACACCGGAAAAGCATCAATCCTTCACTGTCTTTAAGTTCACAAAAGCCAATCCAATAGATATACTTTTATCTGCCCTAGCCCCCAATTGTTATGGGCGAGGCGTTTTCAGAACCCCAAAATGTATCATGGTGTTCAACCAACCTCTCCCTTTAATGGATTTGTTGCTTTTCCTAGCACACGGCTTTTTCCCTAGATGTGGGATTACAATCATGGACACGTGGGTTTTTAAACACAAAACACTGTTTATTCCATGAACTCAACTTAACATCTGAAATAAACATTGGATCTCTTAACACCCCTTACTTCAAAGATAACTCAGAAAATATTGCAACAGTAAATAATTCCTTAAAATGTTCCTTCAAACTTCCAAGAGACTTAACACCGTTAAAAAAATCACATCAGCTTAAAGGCTTCACTATTATAAGTTTAAATTATCCAAATGATCCAGAGATGGTCTTTTATGTCAGAGATCCAGCTCCCTGCAAACACAGACACTCCCCAAGCTCTTTTCAAACTTGCAGCTCTCTGGAAACACACAGACACACACAAGCTGCTTTTTAAACTGAAACAAAAAACCTGCAAAATGGCTGACCTAAAGCCCAGCTCCCCCCACTCTCTGACATCACTGTTTTCTTAAAGGTACATTGCTTACACATCCATTTCTTAAAGGTACTCTCCTATGACATCCTCCATAGACACCCTGTCCTCCAGGATCCTCCCATAAATCACCAAAACAACCCTCTTCTCCAACCCCCTGCTGACAGCACCGCCTCCAGCAACATGGAGGCCGCCGCTATCGGGAAGGTTGGGAAAACCTTCCTTGCAAAATCTCGAATCTGCAGGTATCAAAACTCTTCCCCCTGTACCACCCCGTACTTCTTTTCCAGCTCCTCCAAGCTTGCGAATTATCCCCTAAGAAACAAGTCCTTCATCCCCTTGATCCCCCTCTCGTCCCATCTCCGAAACGGCGCATCATTCCTCCCCAGCTCGAACCCATGATTCCCCCTAATCGGCATCTTCCTTGACCCGGTCCCCAGCCTAAAATGTTGCCTAAACTGCCTCCAGATTTGCAAAGTGGCCACCACCACCAGACTCACTGAGTACCTACCTGGGGCCATCGGGAGAGGCGCCATTGCCAGCACCCGGCAACCCTGACCCCCTACTTGAGCCCTCCTCCATTTTAACCCTCGCGTCTACCCCTCCTTAGACCAGCCCCGCATCTTCACGCATTCGCCACCCAATAATAGTACAGTAAGTTTGACTTACCCGCCCCCCCTCAACTGGCGCAACACTTTCCCTGTGGACAACTGGTCGAACTTCGCCTGAAGCTCCTTGCTCCTGGCCAAGAGGGCCGGGTCAAGGTCCCCCACGTAGCTCTTATCCACTTATAGCATCTCCTCTATCAATTTTTGCTGCTCCTCTCACTCCTCGTCCACTTAGCCTTAAGCAAAATCACCTCCCCCCACGACCCCTTATTACCGCCTTCAGAGCCTCTCAAACCAGCGACTGTATAACTTCCCCAGTGCAATTAAACCCCACATATTCCACAATCACCTTCCCAACCTTATCGCAAAAACTCCGGTCCCCTAGCAGCCCCATGTCCATTCTCCACCCCAGCCTCTGAGCCATCCCCTTCTCCAAAACCACATCCACCCAATGCGGCGCCGGGTCCAAAATCAATATCGCTGAATACTCCAATCAAAGAAGAAAGAGAACAAAGAAAAATTACAGCACAGGAACAGGCCCTTCGGCCATCCAAGCCTGTGCCGATCCAGATCCTCTATCTAAAACTGTTGCCTATTTTCATAGAATTTACAGTGCAGAAGGAGGCCATTCGGCCCATCGAGTCTGCACCGGCTCTTGGAAAGAGCACCCTACCCAAGGTCAACACCTCCACCCTATCCCCATAACCCAGTAACCCCACCAACACTAAGGGCAATTTTGAACACTAACGGTATTTTATCATGGCCAATCCACCAACCTGCACATCTTTGGACTGTGGGAGGAAACCGGGTCACCCGGAGGAAACCCACGCACACACGGGGAGGATGTGCAGACTCCGCACAGACAGTGACCCAAGCCGGAATCGAACCTGGGACCCTGGAGCTGTGAAGCAATTGTGCTGCCCAAGGATCTGTGTCCCGCTGCTCCCTGCCCATTCATGTATCTGTCTAGATACATCTTAAATGACGCTATCGTGCCCGCCTCTACCACCTCTGCCGGCAATGCGTTCCAGGCACCCACCACCCTCTGCATAAAGAACTTTCCACGCATGTCTCCCTTAAACTTTTCCCCTCTCAACTTGAACTCATGACCCCTAGTAATTGGTAAAAAGCTTCTTGCTATCCACCCTGTCTATACCTCTCTCATGATTTTGTAGACCTCGAGAGGTCCCCCTTCAACCTCCGTCTTTCTAATGAAAATAATCCTAATCTATTCAACCTCTCTTCATAGCTAGCACCCTTCATACCAGGCAGCATCCTGGTGAACCTCCTCTGTACCTTCTCCAAAGCATCCACATCCTTTTGGTAATGTGGCGACCAGAACTACGCAGTATTCCAAATGTGGCTGAACCAAAGTCTTATACAACTGTAACATGATCTGCCAACTCTTGTACTCAATACCTCTTCCGATGAATGAAAGCGTGCCGTATGCCTTCTTGACCACTCTATCGACCTGCGTAGCCACTTTCAGGGTAAAATGGACCTGAACACCCAGATCTCTCTGTACATCAATTTTCCCCAGGGCTTTTTCATTTACCGTATAGTTCGCTCTTGAATTGGATCTTCCAAAATGCATCACCTCGCATTTGCCCGGATTGAACTCCATCTGCCATTTCTCCGCCCAACTCTCCAACCTATTTATATTCTGCTGTATTCTCTGACAGTCCCCTTCACTATCTGCTACTCCACCAATCTTAGTGTCATCTGCAAACTTGCTAATCAGACCACCTATACCTTCCTCCAGATCATTTATGTATATCACAAACAACAGTGGTCCCAGCACGGATCCCTGTGGAACACCACTGGTTACAGTTCTCCATTTTGAAAATCTCCCTTCCACGACTACTATCTGTCTCCTGTTGCCCATCCAGTTCTTTATCCATCTAGCTAGTACAGCCTGGACCCCATGAGACTTCACTTTCTCCATCAGCCTAACCATGGGGAACCTTATCAAATGCCTTACTGAAGCCCATGTATATGACATCTACAGCCCTTCCCTCATCAATCCACTTTGTCACTTCCTCAAAGAATTCTATGAAGTTGGTATAAGACATGACATTCCCTGCACAAAACCATGTTGCCTAGCACTGATAAGCCCATTTTCTTCCAAATGGGAATAGATCCTATCCTTCAGTGTCTTCTCCAGCACCTTCCCTACCACTGACGTCAGGCTCACCGGTCTATAATTACCTGGATTATCCCTGCTACCCTTCTTAATAAGGGAACAACATTAGCAATTCTCCAGTCCTCCGGGACCTCACCCAAGTTCAAGGATGCTGCAAAGACATCTGTTAAGGCCCTGCTATTTCCTCTCTCACTTCCCTCAGAAACCTGGGATAGATCCCATCCGGACCTGGGGACTTGTCCACCTTAATGCCTTTTAAAATACCTAAAACATCCTCCCTCCTTATGTCGACTTGACCTAGAGCAATCAAACATCTATCCCTAACCTCAACATCCGTCTTGTCCCTCTCCTCAGTGAATACCGATGCAAAGTTATCGTTAAGAATCTCACCCATTTTCTCTGACTCCACGCATAACTTTCCTCCTTTGTCCTTGAGTGGACCAATCCTTTCTCTAGTAACTCTCTTGCTCATTATATATGAATAAAAGGCTTTGGGATTTTCCTTAACCCTGTTTGCTAAAGATATTTCATGACCCCTTTTAGCCCTATTGATTCCTCGTTTCAGATTGGTCCTACATTCCCGATATTCTTCCAAAGCTTCGTCTGTCTTCACTCGCCTAGACCTTATGTATGCTTCCTTTTTCCTCTTAGCTAGTCTCACAATTTCACCTTTTATCCATGGTTCCCCAATCTTGCCATTTTTATCCCTCATTTTCACAGGGACATGTCTGTCCTGCACTCTAATCAACCTCTCTTTAAAAGCCTCTGACATATCAAATGTGGATTTACCTTCAAACAGCTGCTCCCAATCCACATTCCCCAGCTCCTGCCGAATTTTGGTATAGTTGGCCTTCCCCCAATTTAGCACTCTTCCCTTAGGACCACTCTCGTCTTTGTCCATGAGTATTCTAAAACTTACGGAATTGTGATCACTATTCCCAAAGTAATCCCTGACTGAAACTTCAACCACCTGGCCGGGCTCATTCTCCAACACCAGGCCCAGTATGGCCCCTTCCCGAGTTGGACTATTTACATACTGCTCTAGAAAACCCTCCTGGATGGTCCTTACAAATTCTGCTCCATCTAGACCTCTGATACTAAGTGTATTCCAGTCAATGTTGGGAAAATTAAAATGTCCTCTCACCACCACCCTGTTGCTCCTACATCTTTCCATAATCTGTTTACATATTTGTACCTCTATCTCACGCTCGCTGTTGGGAGGTCTGTAGTACAGCCCCAACATTGTTACCGCACCCTTCCTATTGCTGAGCTCTGCCCATATCGCCTCACTGCTCGAGTCCTCCATAGTGCCCTCTTTCAGCACAGCTGTGGTATCCTGTCTGACCAGTAATGCAACTCCTCAACCCCTTTTACCTCCCTCTCTATCCCGCCTGAAGCATCGATATCCTGGGATATTTAGTTGCCAATCATGCCCTTCCCTCAACCAAGTCTCAGTAATAGCAATAACATCATACTCCCAGGTACTAATCCAAGCCCTAAGTTCATATGCTACCTACTACACTTCTTGCATTAAAACAAATGCACCTCAGACCACCAGTCCCTTTGCGTTCATCATCTGCTCCCTGCCTACTCTTCCCCTTAGTCACGCTGACTTCATTATCTAGTTACTTACAGGCTTTAGTTACTACCTCCTTACTGTCCACTAACCTCCTCATTTGGTTCCCATCCCCCTGACACATTAGTTTAAACCCTCTCCAACAGCGTTAGCAAAAGCACCCCCAAGGACATTGGTTCCAGTCCAGCCCAGGTGTAGACCATCCAATTTGTAGTAGTCCCACCTCCCCCAGAATCGTTCCCAATGTCCCAAAAACCTGAACCCGTCCCTCCTGCACCATCTCTCAAGCCACGGATTCATCCTGCCTATTCTTTCATTTCTACTCTGACTATCACGTGGCACTGGTAGCAATCCTGACATTACTTTCTCTGAGGTCCGACTTTTTAACTTGGCTCCTAACTCCCTAAATTCTGCTTGTAGGACCTCATCCCATTTTATACCTATATCATTGGTGCCTATATGCACCACGACAACTGTCTGTTCACCCTCCCCCTTCAGAATGATCTGCAGCCGATCTGAGATATCCCTGAACCGTGCACCTGGGAGGCAACATACCATTTGGGAGTCTCGTTTTCGAACACAGAACCACCTATCTACTCCCCTTACAATTGAATCCCCAATGACTATAGCCCTCCCACTCTTCTTCCCGCCCTTCTGTACAGCAGAGCCAGCCACGCCGCCATGAACCTGGCTACTGCTGCCTTCCCCTGGTGAGCCATCTCCCCCAACAGTATCCCAAATGGTATACCTGTTTTGGAGGGAGATGACTGCAGGGGACACCTGCACTGCTTTCCTGCTTTTTCTCTGCCTTTTGGTCACCTATTCCCTTCTCCCTCAGCAATCCTAATCTGTGGTGTGACCAATTCGCTAAACGTGCCATCCACGACCCCCGCAGCATCGCGGATGCTCCAGAGTGAGTCCATCCGCAGCTCCAGAGCCGTCATGCAGTCTAACAAGAGCTGCAGCTGGACACACTTCCCGAACGTGAAGGAGCCAGGAACATCAGCCACATCCCTGAGCTCCCACATTGAGCAAGAGGAGCATAACACAGGTCCTTTGACCCCGGTCAATAACGTCTTCCCCACCATGAAAAAGTCTATTCTCGAATACACTTTATGCACAGGGGAGAGAAACTAATCCTTCGTTCCCTCGGGTGCAGGAACTTCCACGGGTCCACTCCCCGAATCTCAATTACGCATCTGCCCACTGGTCCGCCACCACCTTCTCCATCTGAAACCTCACCCTCTTGCCCACCAATACCGCTACCCTCTCCAAGTCCTGCTATCAAACCCGGATTGAAAACCTGACTCGCCAACCCTTCCTCACTATGGGCGGGACTCTGCGGGAATCGGCAGGGCGGGCAACTCCGGCGCAAAGGAGTGGCGTGACTCCGGCGTTGGGCCGCCCCAAAGGTGCGGAATCCTTTGCATCTTCAGGGGCTAGGCCAGCGCCGGAGTGGTTTGCGACGTGCCGGCCAGCGTGGAAGGGGCTTGGCGCCACGCCAACTGCCGCTGAGTTAGCGCATGCGAGGGAGCGCCAGCGTGCGCTGGCGTCATCCCAGCGCATGCGCAGGGGGGTTCATCTCCGCGTCGGCCATCGCAGACGTCCACAGCAGCCGATGCGGAGGAATAGAGTGCCCCCATGGCACAGGGCTGCCCGCAGATCGGTGGGCCCCGACCGCAGGTCACGCCACCGTGGGGACACCCCCCGGGGCCAGATCTCCCCGTGCCCCCCCGAGGACCCCGGAGGCCGCCTGCAGAGCCAGGTCACGCTGGTAAGTACCTACTTTAATTTACGCCGGCGGGACCGTCCGTAAATGGGCTGCCACTCAGCCCATTGCGGGCTGGAGAATCGCTGGGGGGGGCGCTGCCAGCGGCCGCCGGCCGGCGAGGAGCGATTCTCACCCGCGCCAAATCCTCCGCGCCGCAGATTTCAGCAGCCGGCAGGGACGGGATTCATGCCGCCCCCCGGCGATTCTCCGACCCGGCGGGGGGTCGGAGAATCCCGTCCCCACCCTTGATCTTTCACCCTCAGATGGGTCTCCTGCAGAAGCACCATGTCGGCCTTTAGGTTCTTTAAATGTGTATAGACCTTAACCTCCTCACCGGTCCCCCTAACCCCCTCACGTTACTATTCTGACCGGGGGTCTCTCCCCCCCCCCCCCCCCCCCCCCCCATCCGCCATGATCAGAACCCTGGGCCCTGCCCATCAGTCCGGACCCACCTCATTCCTTTGTTGCTGTCAAACCCCTCCCACCCCCTCTCAAAATCTCCCCCATCTGCTTTATCTTGAAATACCTCTCCCAGTGTCGATCCCATCCACCTTTCCCAGAAAACCACCATAATCCCAAAGCCCAATGTTTTCGTATCCACTGTAGCCCATAGCAGCGGGTTCCCCATCACCCAACCCAGAAACCAAACTCCCAACTATTCCCCACATAAATACAAAACAAATACACATCCTGAAACAGGAAATAAGGCTGGACACAGTATTTCACCCCCTCCCTTCAGTCCGAAACCAAACTCCAGCCCCGTCTCTCATTTCAACCTCAGTCCTTCGGCCTTCACAAATGCCTCCGCCGCCTCCACCATCTCGAAGTAGAAGTCCCTCGAATTATAGCCACGATTGAATCACCCTCAACTTCGGCAGGTAGACGACGCGAACCTCACACCGTTGCTGAAGAGTGCCACCTTCACCCAACCAAAAGACGCCCGCCTTCTTGCCAGCTCCACAGTTAAGTCCTGGTATACATGAATAAAAGCTCCTTCCCACTTCACCCCACACCTTTGCTTTGCCCAACTCCGGGTCTTCTCCTTGACATGGAATTTGTGGAAATAAATAAAGACCACCCATGGCGGTTAATTTGCCTTCGGCTTGGACCTGATTGACCGATGAGCCCTGTCCAGTTCATAGCGGGAGGGTTCTTCCCACTCCCGCAACAACTTCACCAACATCTTCGCCAAGGACTCAGTCCACCTCAGGCCCTCCATCCCCTCAGGCAAGCCCACAATTTTCAAATACATTCTGCCACCTCGACCTATTCTCCAGGGCCTTCACCTTGGCTCTGAGTCCTTTGTTGGCCTCCACCACTCTCGCAGCTCCTCACCCATTGAGGTGAACTGGTTGCTGTGCTGCGAGAGAGCTTCCTCCACCCCTTTCAACTTCTCTCTTTGATCCTATACCTCGGCTGATGTCTTCAACACCGCCGCCTTCATTGGGGCTATCGCCTCCTCCACCAGCTCCTTCATCGCAGTCATCATCTCCACACGCATCACCTCCATGTGTTTGACGAACTGCCTCTCAAATCTCCCGCCATCACCTTGGTCAGCATCTCTACCGTGAAGGGTGCAGCCCCACCCAGCGACCCAGCCTCCGCCATCTTTCTTGTTGCCGGGCTGACCCAGTTCACTTGACGGTGAACTTTCGCTTGCCTCCTTCCCAGCGGCTTTTTTCTTTGATATTCCCCACCTTCCTTATTTCTTCCTACACTGGCTTATTTAAAAAATGACCCTGGAACCAGGCATTGAACCCCAAAAACCAGAGCCTCGAGTAGGAGCCACCCAACGTGCAACTTCCACCTACATACCACCACCGGAAAACCTCTCTGTGGTGGGTTTTTAACCATAAATCCAAGTTCTACCATATTCATAATGCTGCTAAACTAAAATTGTGATTTTAAAAATATCATAGAATCATGGAATAGTGACAGCAAAGCCAAGACCATTCAGCCTGCCGCATCCATGTTGGCTCTCTGCAAGAACAACACAGCAGTCCCACTCCCCTGCCTTTTCCCATTACCCTGTAAATATTTCTCCTTGGACAATTATCCAATTCTCTCTGGAAAGCCATGATTGAATCCCCCTGCAGCACACTCTCAGGCAGTGCATTCCAAATCCGAACAATTTGTTGCATTAAAAAAAAAATCCTCATGCTGCTTCTGGTTCTTTTGTGAATTACCATCAATCTGTGTCCTTTGGTACTTATCTTTCCACCAATAGGAACACACTCTCCCTATCTTCTCTGTCCAGACTCCTCATGTTTTTGAACGCCTCCATCAAATCTCCTTTCAAACGTTTCTGAGGAGAACAGTCTTAAGTTTTACCAATCTATGAAATCCTTCATCCCTGGAACCATTCTAGTAAATCTATTCAGTACCTTTTCTAATGCCTTCACATCATTCCTAAGGTGTGGTGCTCAGAAGTGGACACGATACTCCACTTGAAGTCAAACTAATGTTTTATAAATGTTCACCATAACCTTCTTGTTTTTGCATTCTGTACTGCTATTTATAAATTCCAAGGTTCCATGTGTTTTATTAACTGATCTGTTAACTTGCCCCATTGAATGATTTGTGCTATTTATACCCACAAACCTCTGGCTGAGCTGGCCATTAACAGGTTCAGTCAGCAGGCAGTTGAGGAGGTAATTCAGCCTGACTCCCTGCCTCGCTTCATTGTTTTGTTTGTGTACAAGTGTCCTCAGAGAGGTAGCTTGTTGTGTACATTGGTATGTCTGAGGCTGCCTTAAGCCAGTGGGTGTCGGGGTGATGGGCTGGAGTGCATCGTCAATGCCAGAAATACATTTTAATTTAAGTTTCCTTTAAAATTTTTGTTTCTTACAGTGAGTTAATAATACTCCTCACGTGGGACACTTAATTGGTTACTGGTGCTAAAAAGAGGCATACCATAGATCCAACTGCTGTTGCATCCGCACCCCCTTTAGAATTGTATCTTGTTTTGTTTTTCCTCTTCCAATTCTTCCCTGCATTAAAGTTCACCTGCCACACGTACGGTCATTCCACCGGGCTGCCTCTATCCTCCTCAAGTCTACCGCTCCCTTCCTATAGTTCATAACACTTCCAAGGTTTAGATTATCGAATTAATTAAAATTATGCTCTACATACCCTTGTCTAGGTCATGAATATAGACCAAGAAAAGCAGTAATCCTTGTACCATCCCCTGGGGAACCCCACTTTATATCTTCCTCCAGTCTGAAAAAATCTCTCTCTGATTCCTATGACACCACTAACTTCATATTTGTTCTACAATTTTCTCCTTTGTTATTGAATTTACACATTTTAAAGGACAAAGTGACTGTATCTGAAAGGAAACACTTTAATTTTTAAATAAACACAGGAAATGCTGGAAACACAGTTGGTCAGATAGAACCATAGCAAGGGAACTAGTAATGTTGCAACAACTTATCCCTCATATCTACATACAGTAATAATTGCCATTCAAATATTGCCTATTCAAGATGTCACATGCAAATAGTTTGTTTAGCATAATTGTATTTTCTTCGACCATCTTAAGATGGAGTCTTTATAAATTACTTGGTTTCTGTTGACTTGTAATCATTGTTAAATTACAGCAGCGTTTTTTGGAATGATGTTCCTTGTAATTCCATGTGATAATTGGCTTAGATATTTCTAATACAGGGCAGCACGGTGGTGCAGTTGTTAGCACTGCAGTCTCACGATGCTGAGGTCCCAGGTTTGATCCCGGCGCTGGGTCACTGTCCGTGTGGAGTTTGCACATTCTCCCCATGTTTGCGTGGGTTTCGCCCCCACAACACAAAGATGTGCAGGGTAGGTGAATTGGACACACTAACTTGCCCCTTAATTGTAGAAAATGAATTGGGTACTCTAAATTTATAAAAAAATATATATTTCTAAAATAGGAGTGCCAAAAAGTTTGTAACTTTTGGTTAAAGGCGTTCTTGATGCTGGAATCAGTAGCTGCAAAATGGATTTGCCAGTGTTGTACTCTGATATTTTCGGGTGACCACTGGTCTTTCTAGGGGCTCTGCCAAGAATTTTGATTTGTTTTTGCTTCTCTGACTGTTTACTTATAAAACTTCTTTCATGGAGAAATCGGAGTGTTGGTAATTTCATAATTTGCTGGTAACCCCTCTCAGAAATAGTTACATTTGAGAGAAATAAATCCTTATCCTACAATTTTTGTTTGTTATCTCCCCAGTACCGTTTCATATTGCATGCAGGATGCTATTCCCCAAATGAAAATCTAACAGGTGACTTATTCATACATCTTCTGGTTGTGTCACTTCAATCTCTGGGAATTAGGTGAAAGTAGCATTTCTTGTTCTGTATTTCTCAATTTGCTCAAACTGACACTGCAGTCATGGTGTCATCGTAAGGACCAATTAAAAGGGTGAACATGATTGAGTGTTCCATACCCTCCCATTCTGTATCAGCATGCCATCAAGGTTTAGCATATTCCATCACATGCAGTTTCCGAATGGAAATAAAGAATTATTGGATTAGGACCTTAATTAATAGCATAGTGTTCTGGAAATTCATCAGTGATTACATCAGTATCAGCCACAACATCCACCATTGATATGGGGTGTAGCAAAGTCAGCATTGGTCACCTATTCTTAATTTCCCTTGAACTGTACATTTCAGAGGGTAGTCAATAATCAACCACATTGCTGTGGGTCTGGAATCACATGTAGTCCACGCAGGGTAAAGATGGCAGGTTTTCTTCCCTAAAGGACATTGGTGAACCAGATGTGTTTTTACAGCAATCGATAATGGGTTCATGTCACCATTACTGGGAATAGCTTTATACTCTAGATGTATTAATTGAATTTAAATTTGATTTTGAACCCGCGACCCAGAGCCTGGGCCTCTGGATTACTAGTCCAGTGACATTACCAGTAAGCCAAATTACTTCTCCTTAAGTAAAATTGCCAAATTGTCCTGACAGTTACCTTATATTCTGAGGCATTGTATGAGGTGTCACTTCCCTGGAGAGACCTCACCTACGAAGAGTAGGACATCAGGGGCGAAATTATCCCCCAACGGCGCGATGTCCGCCGACTGGCGCCAAAAACGGCGCCAATCAGACGGGCATCGCGCCAGCCCAAAGGTGCGGAATGCTCCGCATCTTTGGGGGCCGAGCCCCAACATTGAGGGGCTAGGCCGACGCCAGAGGGATTTCCGCCCTGCCAGCTGGCGGAAATGGCGTTTGTTGCCCCGCCAGCTGGCGGAAATGGCGTTTGGTGCCCCGCCAGCTGGCGCGGAAATGCGGCGCATGCGCGGGAGCGTCAGCGGCCGCCGACAGTTTCCCGCGCATGCGCAGTGGGGAGAGTCTCTTCCGCCTCCGCCATGGTGGAGGCCGTGGCGGAGGCGGAAGGGAAAGAGTGCCCCCACGGCACAGGCCCGCCCGCGGATCGGTGGGCCCCGATCGCGGGCCAGGCCACCGTGGGGGCACCCCCCGGGGTCAGATCACCCCGCGCCCCCCCCCCCCAGGACCCCGGAGCCCGCCCACACCGCCTGGTCCCGCCGGTAAATACCAGCTTTGATTTACGCCAGCGGGACAGGCAATTTCTGGGCGGGACTTCGGCCCATCCAGGCCGGAGAATTGAGCGGGGGGTCCCGCCAACCGGCGCGGCCCGATTCCCGCCCCGCCCAATCTCTGGTACCGGAGACTTCGGCGGGGGCGGGATTTACGGCGGTCAACGGCCATTCTCCGACCCGGCGGGGGGTCGGAGAATGACGCCCCTGATGTGTGCTTTTCATAATTTTTTATCCACTTAAGGTTAATATATGGAAAGCCCAGTGGGTAAAGTTGAGAAGCGTGCAGAGCTTAAAAAGAGGAATAGAAAACCTACAGCAAAACAATGAAATGGTAAAAGACATTACCCAAACAAACCACAGAGAGGCAGGGAACTTTAGAAGAGTCCCAAAAGTGTACCATTTTGGAGAATTCAACATGTTTCCAGAACTCTATCAGCAGCTGTCAGTGAATGACCTGCTGTAGGTAGAGTAAGAAAAAGCAGAAGTAAAATCAGAAAATGCTCAAATCAAAGCTAAGCTGGAAGATTTAAAATGCAAGGTTCAAGCTGCGTAAATACCTTTGAAAATGCACAATTAACAAAAGTCTTCAATGAAAAGCACTGCCTGAGATCTGAACAAACAACTTTGTGAGACATCACAAAGGTACCAACAGGAAATAACAACCATCAATTCCATGACAAACCAAAGCAGGAGTTGGGAAAACTCAACCAGATGTACAGCCAGGCACAATTCCAGGCAGAAAAGGTACTGAAAGAAGGTGCAACCTTGAAAGACTTCGAAGAACCAATACATCTCCTTGAAAAACACGACGGTAGAATCTTGTGATGGGTTTCTCAGCGGCCCGGCTGGTGAGTAACGCAAAATGCCATTGGCGCTTCAGTGGGACTGGAAGATCCTGCTGGCGGCCAAGGGCGAGCTGCCGGAAAACCCACCGTGGGGGGGGGGGATGTGGCCAGAAAAAACTATCTGAGGAGTTTTTAAAAAAGCATTGAATGCTACTTCAGAAACTACTGCATTGGAACTCTCAGTAGTGACAATCAGTACACTGAAACATTAAGTGAGAAGACAAGAGCTGAACAAGAAAATAAATAGTTGAAAGAACAGCTATTTATCCTTCAAGATAAAGGTCAAAAACAGTATAGAAGGAATTAAAGACGACCTGGAACAGCAGAATGGTGAATCAGAAAAACAAATTTAAAATAAAAAGAAAATGCAAGGCAAAGTAATTGAGCTTCATAACGAAAAGGAAAACCTGCTAAAGGATATTCACACACCACAGGATCCGTAAGTCAGAGTTTGTTCCTCTTGAAAATTGTAAGGTTAAACAAAATGAATTTATTGTCACTCGGAAAGAATTGAAGAACCAGTTGGCAGAGAAGACTCAGGAATGTTCCATATTCCAGGAGGACCATGGAACATAGAACATATAGTGCAGAAGGAGGCCATTCGGCCCATCGAGTCTGCACCAGCTCTTGGAAAGTGCACCCTACCTGGGCCCACGCCGTCACCCTATCCCTGTAACCCAGTAACCCCACCTATCCTTTTTTTGGACATTCAGGGCAATTTATCGTGGCCAATCCACCTAATCTGCACATCTTTAGAATGTGGGAGGAAACCGGAACACCCGGAGGAAACCCACTCAGACACGAGGAGAACGTGCAGACTCCGCCGGGAATCGAGCCTGGGATCCAGGAGCTTTGAAGCAACTATGCTAACCACTGTGCTATCGTTCTGCCCCCCCCCCCCCCCCCCCCACTGTGCTACTGTGCTGAGAAAGCTAAGAGGTATGCCCCCCCCCCACCATGTGCTGCTGTGCTGAGGAAGCTAAGGAGTATGAGAATGAGACTCGCTGTTGATGTTTTGACATCCTGGTTCCCACTTGATTTATTCACCTGCCTGCCATGTTTTACACTCTAGATTCTTCATTGAATCCCACTCTGTGAGTGTGACTTTGTAACTATAGGCCATCTATATTTATCTTTTTTAAAAATTGATAAATGGGAATGATCTCCGGATTGTTTTAGCGGTTACCAACAATGTTTATAAAAGGTTTAAGCTTCATTCTTATAGACCACTATATGATCAGTATATTTGTAATCACCAGTATATCCATTATTCTCTGTGAAATGCTTATCATAAAATCAATAATATTGATTTGACTGTACTTTCTTGCATCGACAAATACTGTGACATTTAAAACAGAATCAATATAGATAATTAAGTGATAAATTAAGAGTAAACAGGGAAATGTTATTTAAAATCTACGGAATAAATATTTTTATTTATACAGAAATCCTTGTGTGTTCTGAACATCAAGAAGAATAATATTGATGAGATAAAAGAACTGGCTTGTCTTGGGAATCTGAATCAGTTTATGGCTGAGGACAATCAGATTAGAGATGTAAAGGTAATCTTATTTGAATAACAAAGAAAAATCTTAAAGCAAATCTTTTTCACCATACTTCATTTACAGCTGCAAAAGTAAGCTGATGTCAGATCTCTGCGAATGTTGTTACTTTTCCGTCATTCAGATGAGACATTTAAACCCAGATCTTTCCTGCCCTCAGATGGATGTAAAAGATCCCAATGACATTATTTGAGTAGCCAGCAGTTGTTTCCACCTTTTAAAAAAAAAAAAAAATCTGTTACGTACAAAAATGATCAGAGAATAGTCACCCCACGGAAAGAGACTAAGCATTAAATCTGTGCCAGCTCTCTGAAGAGAAATTTAGCTTCTCCCTGTCCCTTTCCCCAAAGCCCAACAATTTATTTTCCTTCAGGTGCGAACCCAATTCCCATTTGAAAGTCACAATTGAATTCTGGCTCTACTAGGCAGAAACACTGGGGGCGATTCTCTGATATGGAGGCCAAGTGTTCGCGCCGTCATGAACGCCGTCGCGTTTCATAACGGCGTGAACAGGGCCCGGGCACAACCTATTCTGGCCCCAGCGTCCTCCCCGCACATGCGCAGTCGGGGCAGCCCAATCCTGCGCATGCGCAGTTGGGCCGTGCCATCCTGCGCATGCGTGGGGAACGTCTTACGCACGCCGGCCCCTCACCAACATGGCTGCGGTGTTCTGGGGCCGCGCGCGGAAGGAGGTAGGCCTGGGGGAGGGAGAGGCCGGCCCGCCGATCGGTGAGCCCCGATCGCGAACCAGACCCCATCGGTGGCCACCCCGGTGAAGGAGCCCCCCTCCCTCCCCCACAGGCCGCCCCCCCAGCATTCCTGCAGAGTTCCTGCCGGAGCGACCAGGGGTGGACAGCGCCGTCGGGAACCTGTCGTGTCGTAGCAGCCGCTCGGCCCATTCGGGCCGGAGAATCGCCGCTCGACGGTTTTCCAAGCGGCCCGGTGCAAATCGAGCGCCACTGGTTTCCGGGGAGTGGGAGAATCGCGTGCGGGGGTCAGGGCAGCGTGGCGCGATTCGCGCGGCGCCCCGGCGATTCTCCCACCCGGCGTGGGGGGCGAGAATAGCGCACAGTGCATTTCATACTTAAACAACTCTCTGTGTAAATAAAGCTTTTCCTCGTATATCATTTGTTTTTTGCCAATTACCTTAAATTGCCATCCTCTGGTTCTCCATTCTTTCACCAACGGGAACAGCTTTCCCTGTCTATTCTGTCCAGACCCTTCATGATTTTAAATACTTCTATCAAACCTTTTCTCAATTTATTCTTCTCCAAGGAGAACAACCCCAGCTTCTCCATTCTATCTATGTAACCAAAGTTCCTCATTCCTGGAACCATTCTCAATTATCCTTTTCTGCACTGTCTCTAATGCCTTTGTATCCCTATACTCCTGAACCCCCATAATAATTGTATCCCTTATTTTATGTATACTTTATGCCTCATTTGATCTTCTCACCATAATAAATCACTTTGTACATCTTTGCACGGTAGCACAGTGGGTAGCACTGTTGCTTCACAGCTCCAGGGTCCCAGGTTTGATTCCCGGCTTGGGTCACTGTCTGTGCGGAGTCTGCACATTGTCCCCGTGTCTGTGTGGGTTTCCTCTGGACACTCTGGTTTCCTCCCACATGTCCCGAAAGACGTGCTGTTAGGTGAATTGGACATTCTGAATTTGCCCTTTGTGTACCCGAACAGGTGCCAGAATGTGGCGACTAGGGGCTTTACACAGTAAAATCATTGCAGTGCAAATATTCTGCACTGCTGTCTGTGTTCTATCACTTACTGAATTTCTTATTCAGGTTGCTACTGTCCTTTTTATTCCATAAGCTCTAACTTTTCTCTCAAGTCAGTTGTGCAGAATTTTATCAAATGCTTTTAGGAAACCCCATGTGCGACACATGAAATGCATTTCCCTCACCAATTCTCAGATCATGATCCCGGGCCAGACCCCAACATTCGCAAGAATACCAGACAGAAACCCCAATTTTATATTCATTTGTAAAGCTGCGAGGAAAGGATACTTAGCTCCAAGAGTGATAGCACACTGAAATAGGGATATGGTACATTAAAACAAACTTTATTATTTATTTATTTTGAAAAATATTTTTATTCTTCTCCTTTTTCACATTTTCTCCCAAATTTATACTCACCAACAATAAACAATAATCAGTAACGAAAATAATGTCAATCCCCATATCAATAACAACGATCCCATCCTCCCACCAAACCCCAAACATTAGCCCGCATGTTCACACAAACAAATGACAAAAAGGAATCAGGAATTACCCATAGTCACCATTAACACACACAGTCCCCCTCCTCCCAACCCTCCCAACCACCCCCCAACTAATGTTCGATGTTATCCAGTTCTTGAAAGTGCATAATGAATAATGCCCATGAATTGTAGAATCCCTTCATCCTTCCCCTCAGTTCAAACTTAACCTTCTCAAGAGTCAAGAATTCCAACAGGTCCCCCCCGCCACGCCAGGGCACAGGGTGGAGAGGTTGCTCTCCATCCCAACAGGATCCGCCTTCGAGCGATCAACGAGACGAAGGCAACAACACCTGCCTCCGTACCCGTTTCCAACCCCGGCTTGTCTGACACCCCGAATATGGCCTCCCGAGGGCCCGGGTCCAGTTAAACAAACTTTATTATTAACACAGTATTAATCGACCTTTAACAACATAGCTTACAATTACCAGTTATACAATCCTTCACACTAAAATGAAACACTTTAACTCCAAATGATAGCTTCTTTATCTGCAATTAAGCAAAAGCTATCACAGGTCAAAACTCACTTTTAAATAAAGTTAGCAAACACAGGATTACTTGCCAGTCTCTGGATAAATAATTCCTTTAAAAGACTGCTTGGAGAGAGTGAGAAATCCTGTCAGGTTAATGCTGAATCTCTGACAGCCTTCTGAGAAACTGTAATTCAGCTCACAGCTTCCAGCAACACTAACTCAACTGCCTGCTAGAGACCTGGCACAGACCCGGCTCCTCCCATTACTGCACCATCACCTCTATCCCACTATAATCAATACCTAATTCCTCAAGTTTAAACACAATTACTTTGATCCACCATTCCTTCATACCAGGAGGATTGTCCATTCCCGCTGCAGTGAATGGAGATTTGGCTCAGTGCCAAATTGACTATCCTTGCTGGCAGCGGGAACAAGGCAGACTCACAATGGAGAATCCCGCCAAACGTCTCAACTTTGTTTTTAATGTATTTTATTCCAAACTAATACAAAATGTAAGAAAACATAAAGAATTGAGGGAACAAACTCCCAACACACAGCTATACAGTTTGTACGAATTTCCCCATCCCCCCCCCCCCCAACAGAATT
The DNA here is from genome assembly GCF_047496885.1 of Scyliorhinus torazame. NCBI lineage: Eukaryota > Metazoa > Chordata > Chondrichthyes > Carcharhiniformes > Scyliorhinidae > Scyliorhinus > Scyliorhinus torazame. Next base: position 112,496,171 of record NC_092717.1, read on the forward strand.
CTTTGACGGGCAATCAGAGAGGCGTAGACCACAACATTGGCTTTCCACCCCTCCATCAGCCCGGGCTTCTCCGATATCACCAAAGGGCCTGGCTCAACCTCCTCCCCCACTCTCCTTGTTAATGCCGCCCAAAATCTCCAACTTTTCGCAGCCCCGGATGCCTGATATGAGCCTGATGCCCGAGTCATATGTACCCTGTGTACACCTTGCGCACAAGGAGGTCACATTTACCCTCTGTAGCGCTGCACTTCCTGCTCTCCAGTTTATCTCTCCTCCCAGCTCCCCATCCCACTTCTTAATCTTCACTCCCCGCTCTATCAGCCACTTGTATATGTCTCCGATCGTGCCTTCGCCAGCCACTATGGAAGCAGCAGTCGCTCCAACAGGGTATACCTTAGCAACCTGGGGAACTCTTTCCAAACCTGCTGTGGGAAGTCCCTTACCTGCAGGTACCCAAACCCACTTCCTCTGGGAAGCTCTAACCTCTCCTTCAGTTGCTCTATACTTGCAAACCCTTCTTCCAGGTACAGATCTCTCATCTTAATCAGCCCCACTTCTCTCCACTTCCTATACATGCCATCTATCCCCCCGGATCAAAACAGTGGTTTTCGCAAGATGCATTAACACCGGCATTCCTTCTATCCCACAATGCCTCCTCAGCTGGTTCCAGACCTTTACCATGAACTGCACCACCGGGCTCTCTGAGTATTTCCTTGGCGCCATTGATAATGCCACTGTACCAAAGCCTTCAAGCTGGACCCCCTACAAGATTCCTCCATCCTTTTTTAAATTTAGAGTGCCCAATTATTTTTTTTCCAATTAAGGGGCAATTTAGCATGGCCAATCCACCTAACCTGCACATCTTTTGGTTGTGGGGGAGAAAGCCACGCAGACACAGGGAGAATGTTCCTTCTCCATCCTAACCCATTCTGCCCCATCTCCTTCCATCCACCTTCTCCATGTTCGTCACCCAGTAACAATGTAGCAGATTCGGCAATGCCAACCCTCCCTTCTGTCTATATCTCTGTAAAAAGGCCCTCTTAATCCTTGGCACCTTCACTGCCCATATGACATTTGAGATAATCATATCCAGTTTTTGAAAGAGGACCTTCAGATCAAAGATCCAAAGGGTCTGGAATGTGAACAGGAACCTCGGCAGAATGTTCACCACTTGGGCCCACCCTGCCAGAGTCAGGTACAATGTGTCCCACCTCTTCAGATCCCCCCTAACCTCCTCCACCAGTTTTTTTTATAGAATTTCATAGAATTTACAGTGCAGAAGGAGGCCATTCGGCCCATCGAGTCTGCACCGGCTCTTGGAAAGAGCACCCTACCCAATCCCACACCACCCTATCCCCATAACCCAGTAACCCCACTCAACCAACGCTAAGGGCAATTTTGGACACTAAGGGCAATTTAGCATGGCCAATCCACCTAACCTGCACATCTTTGGACTGTGGGAGGAAACCGGAGCACCCGGAGGAAACCCACGCACACACGGGGAGAACGTGCAGACTCCGCACAGACAGTGACCCAGCTGGGAATCGAACCTGGGACCCTGGAGCTGTGAAGCAATTGCGCTAACCGCTATGCTACCGTGCTGCTAACTTTTGTTAAGTTCCATTTAGGTAGCATCACCCACTCCTCCGCTACCTGAATCCCAGGTGTCTAAACCTGCCTCTGACCACCTTAAATGGCACCCCCCCAAGATTGGCTCGCCGACTCAACTTGTTCACTGGAAACACTTCGCTTTTCCCTACATGCAACTTCTATCCCGAGAACACCCCAAATTTCCCCAGTAGGCCCATGATCCTCTCCATGCTCTCCAGCGGGTCCGACACTTACAATAGTAGGTTGTCCGTGTACAGCGACACCTGATACTCCCTTCGTCCTCTTGTAATCCCTTGCCACTCTGCCGACCTCCTAAGATCCATTGCCAGAGCCTGGACAGCCAGCGCAAACAACAGTGGCGACAGGGGACACCCCTGCCTTATTCCCCTGTGCAGATCAAAATTCCAGGAACCCATGTCATGGTCCGCGCACTCGCCATCAGTGCCACGTATAACAGGCGCATCTATATCACAAACTTCGGCTCAAATCCAAACCTTCCCAGGACCTCAAACAGGTACTGCCACTCCACCTGGTCAAATGCCATCTCCATGTCCATGGACACCACTACCTTGGGTACCTGGGCTCTCAGCGGTGCCACGATCACATTTAAGAGCCACCTCATATTACTAGACAGCTGCCTGCCCTTTACGAAACCTGTTTGGTCCTCTGCAACCACAACCAGGACACAAGCTTCTATCCTTCCTGCTACCAACATAGCCAGCACTTTCACATCTGTATTTAACAGTGATATGGGCTTATACGACCCACATTCCCACGGGTCCTTCCGCTTTTTTGGTATCAGTGTGAGCGTTGCTTGCGCCATCATCTCCGGCAACTCCCCCTTGTCCAATGCCTCATTAAATGCCCTCGAGAGATGCGGTGCCAGGTGCATCGCAAACTCCTTATAGAATTCCGCCAGGTATCCATCGGGCACCGGGCCTTCCCCGACTTCATACGCCTTATACTGTCCAATACCTCCCTCAGCCCTAGGAGCTCCTCTAGCGCCTGCCTTTTTTCTTCCCCCAACTATGGAAACTCCAGTTCATCTAAGAACCGTCCCATGTCCCCCTCTTCACCCCCCCCCCCCCCCCCCCCCCCGAGTCCACCCTGTGCAGGTCCTTATAGTAATTTCTAAACTCCTCGTTTATCTTCCCCGGCTCTGACATCACATCCCCTGCCCCACTCCTTATCTTCAATATTTTCCTGGACGCGGCCTGCCTCCGTGGCTAATTCACTAGCATTCAACTCGCCTTCTCCCCATATTCGTACTACACCCTTCTTACCCTACGCAGCTGTCCTACCGCCCTTCTCGTCGTCAACCTATCAAATTGCCCCTGTAGTTTTTTCCTCTTTGCCAATCCCTCCATGGTGGGCACCCTCGAGTACTCCGTATCTACCTCCACTATCTTGTTCATTAGCTGTTTATATTCCTCCCTCCTTTCCCTATCCGCATGTGCCTTGAACGAGATAATTCCCCTCGGACAACCGCTTTTAGTGCTTCCCAAAGTGTGGCCGCCGACATCTCTCCATTATGGTTGAATTCTTTAATCTTTAATCACAGCCTGTACTTTATCACAAGACCCTCTATCTGCCAACAACCCCGAATCGAGCCTCCACCCTGGCCTTTGCTCCCGCCCCAATCTACACGAACCTCCAGCCAGTGGGGCGCATGGTCCGAGATCATTATCCCTACATATTCTGTCCCCTCCACCCCAAACAAAACCTCCCAGCTCACCACAAAATAGTTGATTCTTGAATACACCCTATACACATGTGAGACAAAGGAATACTCCCTTCCCCCTGGGTTCTTGAAGTGCCACGGGTTCACCATACCCATCTTTTCCATAAACTCACCAAGCTCCTTTGCCATTTGTACTCTACCCATTGACCTGGGACTCGACCTATCTACCCTTGGCTCTAGGACACAATTAAAATCTCCTCCCATAATCAACTGGTGCATGGTCAAGTCTGGGGTCGCTGCCAGCAACCCCCTCATAAAACCTACATCGGCCCAATTCGGTGCATACACATTCACCAGTACCACTGGCGTCCCTTCTTATACCCCACTCACGATCACATATCTCCCACCCAGGTCCCTCACTCCCTTTGTGCTCACAAATCACGTTCTCTTGCTCATAAAAATTGCCACCTTTGAGTGGCAAAATTGCGACTTTGAGGAAAAACCTGAGTGGAAAACCTGACCCACCCATCCCTTCCTTAGCCTAACCTGGCCCTTCACGCGGAGGTGCGTCTCCTGCAGAAAGACCACCTCTGCTTTTAAACTCCCCTGGTGCGCAAAAGACTCAAGATCCTTTCACCGGTCCATTGAGCCCTCACACGTTCCATGTTATAAGCTGTACTGGGGGCTTACGCCTCCAGTCCCCTCTACCATCCTCCATTCTCCCCTTTCGGCTCTACCCGTTAATTTCATCCTGTACCTGGCCCACCCAAGATGGCCCCTTCCTCCGTCCTGACCATGTTTCTTCTCAAACCTCTCTCGGCTTTCTGCCTCACCTCACATCCGTTCACCAGCATTCCATGCCAACTCCTGCCCAAAGGCCCCTCCTACTGACCCTCTCATCCCTTCCCCACCCTCACCTCATTGTTCTGTGAAGAAGGCTTTCTGCGGACTGCACCCGCCCCCCCAAACAAATACTCACCTCCTCCAAAGGCAAACAAAATGAAAAAACATTGCCACAGGCAGTAGGAGGGGGTGGGGACAGCCATCCCTTTACAAACCTTTCACTCCTGCTACCTTTTGTCCACCCAACAGAAAAAAAGAACAAAAAAGCCTCCACATCAGAGCAAGAGACTCCCTCCAACCCCTACTCTACCCCATATTCTCTGTTATTCAAGAGTGCCAGCACCTCCGTCTCCCAAAATTGTTCAGTTCTCCCCCAGTTTATGCTCCTTGATAAAATCATTGGCCGCTTCTGGGGTATTAAAATAGTATTCCCTGCCTTCATAAGTCACCCATAGTTTTGCCGGGTAGAGCACCCCAACCTGATCCACTGTCGATACAGCACCGCCTTGGCCCTGCCGAACCCCGCACGCCATTTTACCAGCTCAGCTCAAATGTCCTGGTATATTCAGACCTTGTTCCCCCTCCCATTCATAGTTGTATTTCTCCCTGGCCCACTGCAGAATCTTCTCTTTTTCCACAAACTTGTGGAGCCTCAGGATCACTGCCCACGGCGGCACCCCTGCACTAAGCTTCTGTCTCAGAGACCAGTGAGCTGACCACCCCAGTGGCCTTATCCAGCATCCCCTCTGCCACCAGCACCGCCAGCATCCTCGAAACGTACTCGCACCTTCCACTCCTTCAGGCAGGCCAAGTATTCGCAACTTTCTGCATTCTCGACCTATTTTCCTGCTCCTCTGCCTTTGCTCTCAATGTCTTACAAAGGTCTCCTCAGGGCCCCACCTCCACCACCCAATCGCTGTGGTCCGACATCATCCTCTCAATCTTTCGGATATGCGACCCCTGTGCCTCCTAACATTTCTTCACCCTCTCCATTGATTCCTGCTGGGTGCCATAGCCCCTTTGATGGCCATTGAACAGTCCTCTTGCATCTCCTTCCTCTACTGGCTGAACTCTCCTTTGATGAAGGCCATCAACTGTTCCACCTGGGGCTTTGCTACTTGCACTGACCCTTCTCCCTCCGCTATCTTTCCACTAGCTGCTGTGCCACAGGTCTCTTCCAACTCCTTGGTCAGATCTTTCACCATCTTTTGCCGGGTTTGGTAACCAACAGATTTACCACTCCTTGGGGGAACTTCTCCAACCTTCAGCTACACTTTTATGTCGAAGTTGCACCCAATGTCAGGGGGGAAAAAAGCTATTTTTCAATGCCTTCATGCAGGAGCTGACCACTCATACCATGGCTGCCGCTGGATGTCCCAATGTCTCCACTTATCTACTCCCCATAAATCAGAACAAAAAACCATTAGGCCTCTCCTTTTAAACTGAAGCATGGTTTGAAATAATGATGATCTTCCTTCTATGACATATGCGTCTTGTGCAACCACAGCGTCTCTCTTTCTTTTAAACCAGGATTTTTAACAAATATTTCTGCAGCAGATATATACACACCCTATCCGAGACTTCTAAAACCATTACTGTACCAGATAAATATAATACAATATATATACCAATTTCTTAAATTCATCACACTTGCATATATCTTAAGGTTTTGCTAAGATCCAGTTACAAACTAAATACATTTTGTTTAAAGTAGACCAAGTCTGACATTCAAGACTCTTGCTAATAGAATAAAGTCGCAAGATTCCTCAGGTTCTGAGCAAACAAAAATAAACTTTAGGACAGAAAAATAACTATATCTACCTTATACTCTAAAATTCAGGGTTCATGTGAAGTACATGTGAAATAATAGGCAAGCTGTGGTCGAAAACACCATGCTGCACACTAAATGACAGATGCAACCAAGGCAGAGTCCACAGATTTATCAACAACACACCCAGAAGTCAGAAAACCAGTTCCCCACCACAATTCTGTGGGCCCTCGGGAGTTTCTCACCTGTTTAGCCCACACTGAGAATTTCATTAAGGTACTGGGGAATTTAACTTAGTGATCGAGCTGCCATTTTGAAAGGGCGCCCCAATCTCTAAGTGAGCTTATGGGTCCCCCAAACCCCCCACCCATGGGCAATGTCACCTCTTCCCCATACATATGGGCATTACCCCACACACCCCAAGCGGGGACACCTTGCCATGAGGTCCCTGGGGCCCCCCTCTTCAGCCCCCTTACAGCACCCCCTCCATTCCAGGACCCTCACCCGGCACCCCCCTCAAACTCCCAAGGGCCCCTACTTACCTGCCCTGCACACCCTTAACCTTCAAACCCCCCCTCCCCCCTCCTTTCATGGGCATGCCCCCCCCTCCCCTCAGCCCCTGACTCTTGTCAGTGCCACCCTAACACCTGGGTATCCTTGCACTGCCACGCTGGCACTCAGGCAGTGCTCCTGCCAGCTTGACAATGCCTTCTGGGCAGAAGGTTCTGTTGGCTGCCTGATGTCAGGGTTTGCGATAATTGCCCTGGGCTGGAGAGGAACTTGCAATGGGAGGGGGAGATCCAGTAGTAGTGGCCCATGTAGGTATCAATGATATAGGTAGCACTGGGAAAGAGGTTCTACTTTGGAAGTATGAGCAGCAATGGGCTCAAATAGAGGGCTCTCTCTTGCCCAGTCATCACCTGGAGGAAGCAAAACAAAGAAAAAGTCAGGGCCAATAAAGGAAAAAGTACTTTTTTAAAAATCTCCATCAACCCCCTCAAGAAATTAAAACTAGTCCAGGATATCTGTAAAACCACTTAACTTTCTGTGTGAGGTAATCATTGCCTCCGTCAAGAATGATCCAGCTCCCTTTTGAATGCTGACAGAGTCAACACCCATAGCCCCAGCTGAAGTATTATTGCAAATGGTCCCAGGTGCGTTTAACATAGGTTGGCAGAAATAAGGCCTCTAGGAACTTTCACGCATTTATTAACTGCATGAAACTATATACAAGGGATAAATAAGCACAAGGCTCCTTACAGAACCATCTTGTTTTAGGGTAGCGTGGTGATGCAGTGGTTAGCACTGCTGTCTCACGGCGCCGAGGACCCGGGTTCAATCCCGGCCCCAGGTCACTATCTATGGAGTTTGCACATTCTCCCCATGTCTGCATGGGTCTCACCCCCACACCCCAAAAATGTGCCTAGTAGGTGAATTGACCATGCTAAATTGTCCCTTAATTGGGAAAAAAAGAATTGGGTACTCTAAATTTATATTTTAAAAAAGAACCATCTTGTTCTGAGCTCTGGTCACATGATCTCACATCTCCCATGGTGCTTAATAGCTATAAACATAATAAGTATTAACTTTTTATACTACTGTCATGGGAGTGTCCTTTTAAGAAATGTTTTTGTCTTATCACATGGCTTAAGTGATGTCATTGTGTGGGTGGAGCTGGGCTGTGGCCCTGGGAGTTTTTACTTTAGTTTTTTAGTTGGGAGCTGGCTGTGGCTCTGAGATTTACTTTTGTTTTGAGTTTGAACTGGTTTTGTTCTGCACAGGTTGAAAGAAGGTTTTTCTCTATCTGCATTTTAAAAGCTGTTTCCAGACTGCTTGATAATTTGAAAAGATATAACTGTTTTCTAGAAGGAATTCAAACCTGCTATTTTGGAAAGGACACAGGAGCATCCACACCAGGCCCCTGAGTGGTGTGAGCTGGGCCACACCTTTGAAAAGGGGGTACTGGTTTCTGGGATCTTGTTATTAAATTGGAACAGTTAAAGGGGGAAATTTATTAAGGGTGATACATAGATTACTGTAGCTGTGTGGGATATTTATATTTGTAGTTCATAAAAATGGTTACTGTGTGTGTTTATAAAAATGTTAACTAAATTTATAGAATAAAGCTTGTTTTTGATTAAACGTGCTGAAGCCTTCTGTTGAATAAAACCTAAAAGGCAGGCCCTTGTGCTCAGGAAGACCGACTCAGATTGTTCTGGCTCGACCTGCTGCCTCACAGCGCCTAAGTCCCAGGTTCGATCCCAGCTCTGGGTCACTGTCCATGTGGTGTTTGTACATTCTACCTGTGTTGGCGTGGGTTTCGCCCACAAATACAAAAGATGCGCAGGGTAGGTGGATTGGCCACGCTAAATTGCCCCTTAATTGGAACAAATAAATTGGGTATGGGCAGCACAGTAGTACTGTGGTTAGCACTTTTGCTTCACAGCAAAAGGGTCCCAGGTTCGATTCCCAGCTTGGGTCACTGTCTGGGCGGAGTCTGCACGTTCTTCCAGTGTCTGCATGGGTTTCCTCCAGGTGCTCCGGTTTCCTCCCACAAGTCCCGAAAGACGTGCTTGTTTGGTGAATTGGAGATTCTGAATTCTCCCTCTGTGTACCCGAACAGGCGCCGGAATGTGGCGACTAGGGGCTTTTCACAGTAACTTCATTGCAGTGTTAATGTAAGCCCACTTGTCACAATAAAGATTATTATTACTAATTTGTTTTTTAAAAGCTTCTCTGCTTACTAAAGAGCAATCTTGATTATGAATATTGTACGGAGTATTGATATATTCTTTTCCATTACATCAAAATGTAGCAGTCATAGAATCATAAAACTTAGTGCAGAAGGAGGCCATTCGGCCCATCAGGTCTGCACCGGCCCTTGGAAAGAGCACCCTACCTAAACCCACCCTATCCCCGTCTCACCTTTTTTGGACACTAAGGGCAATATTAGCTTAGCCAATCCACCTAACCTGCACATCTTTGGACTGTGGGAGGAAACCGGAGCACGCGGAGGAAACCCACGCAGAGACAGGGAGAATGTGCAGACTCCGAGTGACCCAAGCCGGGTATCGAACCTGGGACTCTGGAGCTGTGAAGCAACTGTGCTAACCACTGTGCTACCGACATCCGTCCTTAAACCTTAATGGAATGCCCCAAGACAATGGATTTGAATGGTGGATGGCTGAAAAAACTTTGGTATTGTGCTTTTTCAGAATGATTTGATATTTGAAATGAAATGAAATGAAATAAAAATGAAATGAAATGAAATGAAAATCGCTTATTGTCCAAGTAGGCTTCAAATGAAGTTACTGTGAAAAGCCCCTAGTTGCCACATTCCGACACCTGTTTGGGGAGGCGGATATGGGAATTGAACCGTGCTGCTGGCCTGTCTCCGACTGCTTTAAAAGCCAGCTATTTAGCCCTGTGCTAAACTAGCCCCTCTGCTCAAGTGTCGAATTTCAAAATCGACTTGTGGCCATTGACCATGATAGCTGTGTTATAAAAGTTCCACTTTTACTTTGCAATCTCGCCTGGGAGAGGCACTTCATGTCCGTCCATATCTTTTATTTCTTGGATACTGGTTGGCTGAACTGGTCTCTCTGTAAAAAAAATTTTCTTTCTCTTTTTTAAAGTAAATTTAGAGTACCCAATTCTTAAGAGGCAATTTAGCATGGCTAATTCACCTACCATGCACATCTTTTTGAGTTGTGGGGGTGAGGCTGACACAGACACGGGGAAAATGTGCAAATTCCACACGGACACTGACCCGGGGTCGAACCCGTGGCCTCGACGCTGTGAGGCAGCAGTGCTAACCAATGCTCCACCATGTTGCCCCGTTGTCTGTAATTTTTTGAACTGGAGCTGAAAGCTTTCTTCTGCTGCATACTGTTTTAAAATGCCCCGCCTCTTGTAGGAACAGCACTCTGCACTTAATGCAGGACGGTTTTCGCACCAATGGGGTTTTCCCATGCTACAACGGGAGCACTGGATAATGGTGGCAACCGCCCCTCCTTTGTTCTGGGTCTGATTTTTAGTGGGTGCGCTGGTACCACTATTGTTCAAAAACTGGACTGAGTCAGAGCTCTGGGGCGAAGTTCTCCCCCAACGGCGCGATGTCCGCCGACTGGTGCCCAAAACGGCGGCAATCAGACGGGCATCGCGCCGCCCCAAAGGTGCGGAATGCTCCGCATCTTTGGGGGCCGAGCCCTGACATTGAGGGCTAGGCCGACGCCGGAGGGATTTCCGCCCCGCCAGCTGGCGGAAACGGCCTTTGGCACCCCGCCAGCTGGCGCGGAAATGACATTCGGGGCGGCGCATGCGCGGGAGCGTCAGCGGCCGCTGACAGTTTCCCACGCATGCGCAGTGGGGAGAGTCTCTTCCGCCTCCGCCATGGTGGAGACCGTTGCGGAGGCGGAAGGGAAAGAGTGCTCCTAATGCACAGGCCCGCCCGTGGATCGGTGGGCCCCGATCGCGGGCCAGGCCACCGTGGGGGCACCCCCCGGGGTCAGATCGCCCCGCGCCCCCCCCAGGACCCCGGAGGCCCGGCCACGCCGCCTTGTCCCGCCGGTAAATACCTACTTTAATTTACGCCGGCGGGACAGGCAATTTCTCAGCGGAACTTCGGCCCATCTGGGCCGGAGAATCGAGCGGGGGGGCCCGCCAACCGGCGCGGCCCGATTCCCGCCCCCGCCCAATCTCCGGTACCGGAGACTTCGGCAACCGGCGGGGGCGGGATTCACGGCGGCCAATGGCCATTCTCCGACCCGCTGGGGGGTCGGAGAATGACGCCCCTGATTCCACAAAGGGTCCTTGTCACCCAGATTAAAAGTCAGTTCTGCTTCTATAGCACAGCCTGTGTCGCTAATTTACTGCCTTGGACAATGGTAGAACCTCCCTGGACTGCAGAAAATCAGGTAAGGCTTCATTAAATACTCCCAAAACAAAGTGGTCTCGGATGAATTCCTCCTTCAGAGTCCCATACTTGCAACTATCAAATGATGCAGAAAAAGTCAATACTTCTTGCCAGTGTGCTGCTTGGTTGGGTCCTTCTTCATGGTCAAAAGATTTAGGTAGAGATAGAACTTTCTCCATGATTGTTTATTACTTTTAATAAACTGTCTTGGGACACCATTGATGCTTTTCTCACTGAATCTAAGCTTTTCTCACTGATTCTCGTTTCTGGCTGCATTGTATTCACTTTCCTGCCACTGTCAGTTTAATCGGGGATTTGGGTTACTTGGTAGGTTTACTGCTGCCGCCGTGAAGTATCATTGTAAATGGTCCCAAGGTAGAAACAAGGCATTTAGGAACTTTCAATTATTTATTAACTATATACAATTATAAACAGGAATAATAAGGATGAGGTTCCTTGCAAAACCATCTCTCTATCTGAGCTCTGATCTTACATGATCAGGCATTACTGATGATGTATATTATTTATTAGCTGAATAGAACATAGAATTTACAGTGCAGAAGGAGGCCATTCGGCCCATCGAGCCCACACCGGCCCTTGGAAAGAGCACCACACTTAAGCCCACAACTCTGCCCCGTAACCCAGCAACCCCACCCAACCCCTTTGACACCAAGAGCAATTTAGCATGGCCAATCCACCTAACCTACACGTCTTTGGACTGTGGGAGGAAACCGGAGCTCCAGGAGGAAACCCACACAGACACGGAGAACGTGCAGAGTCTGCACAGACAGTGACCCAAGCTGGGAATCGAACCTGGGACCCTGGAGCTGTGAAGAGACAATGCTAACCACTGTGCTGCTGTGCCGCCCACTGTGCTACAGTGCCGCCCACAATAGCTATTAACCCTTGATATTACACCAGCCAGCAATGCTTTCCAGAGGGTAACTAGTCTGGAAAAATAAAACTCACCTGGCTGCCAGTCTATTCCGCTCCTATTGTGCTGTTTAAACATGTCATCAACAATCTGTTCCTAGAACATCGGTACCGTTGATGGGCACGTTTATTACTAATTGTGAATTACCTTGTTTGTACACTTTCAAAGAGTATGCAGCTAATCTTTTAATTAAAGTCAGATTAGGCAGGGTAGCAGGTTTGCTTCCTTGATGGGTTTTAATAACACCATGGGCTGGATTCTCCGCAGCCCCACACCAAAATCAGTCCGCGGCCACCCTGGAGGATCGGGCCGGTCGGATGCAAGGACGCGACCTATCGGGGGGAGGGGGGGGGGGCATACATTTTGACGCTTCCTCAGGGGTCCGAATCCGCCATGGCACCCGGCGCGGCAGCTGGAGGCCGCCGCCGTGCGCATGCGCGGACTCAAAACCGGAAGTGTGGGGGCTTGTATCCACAGCTAAAGCTGCGTGAATCACTCCGGGTCCCTGCCAACCCCCTGAAGGTGAGTGAATTAGCTTTTTTTCTGAGGAAACTCCGGAGTAAAACGCCACGTTTTTACGCTGGCGTGGGGACATAGTCCCATTTTGCGAGAATCCAGCCCCATAGCTTTCATTGTCATTTTATTTCTGCTGTGAGCCAACAAATGACCAAATTTTTTACTTTTATTTCACAACTTCCAATGGTGGATTTGAAATATTTGTGGGTAATATAGTACCAAAACACTTTGTGCTGGATATTTTGGCCGTGCCCACAGCAAGATCGCTACGGACAGGGCGGGGACCATAATAATAATAATCTCTATTATTGCCAGAAGTAGGCTTACGTCAACACTGCAATGAAGTTACTGTGAAAAGCCCCGAGTTGCCACATTCCGGCGCCTGTTTAGGTACACAGAGGGAGATTCAGAATGTCCAAATTACCTAACAGCAAGGCTTTCGGTACTTGTGGGAGGAAATGAAATGAAATGAAATGAAAATCGCTTATTGTCACAAGTAAGCTTCAAATGAAGTTACTGTGAAAAGCCCCTAGTCGCCACATTCCGGCGCCTGTTCGGGGAGGCTGGTACGGGAATTGAACTGTGCGGCTGGCCTGCCTTGGTCTGCTTTCAAAGCCAGCGATTTAGCCCTGTGCTAAACCAGCCCCTAAACCGGAGCACCCGAAGTAAACCCACACAGACACAGGGAGAAAGTGCAGACTCCGCACACACAGTGACCCAAGCCAGGAATCGAACCTGGGACCCTAGCGCTGTGCAGCAACAGTGCTAACCACTGTGCTATCGGGCAGCCCATTCATAGGCCTTGTCTTCCCTTCATGTCGGGGCACCACTAGCTTTAAGGGGGTCTGGAAACTGGCATGCAGGCATTGTTTCCCATGTCCTCCTTGCTGGACTTGTGACATAATCGCTGCTGAGGGAGTGCCCTTAGTGGGAGCTGGAAAGTAAGTGAAAGGAGGTAAAGACAGAGGGTCAGCAGTTGGGCCGACTGTAAGACATGTTAGCATGTCAGCCGCATGTGGCATGAAGACCCTTACTGGGAGGAGGACAACTGCAGTGTGATTAGAACTCACACTCAGGCAGCAGTGTGAGAGCAAAGGGGAAAAGCTGCCTGGGTATTCAAATTCACTTGTCAAGGAGGTTTGAGTGTCAGGAATTCGTGTAAGTGTGAGGAATTAGTATAAGGTGGATGGTTGTGGCTTATGGAAGGTTGTTTAACTCTGCAGCCCTTGTGACCTGGGAGAATGATGCTGCCTTCTTGGGATATGCTTGACATGCTAATAGCAGTCTTCACATGAATCAGCTGTGAATAGTCTGCCACAAGAGGCAGCCAGTTGCCTTATCACTCTGGCATTCTCTTCTTTGCAGTGTATGATTCTGGAGAATCATGGAGCTAGTTGGGTTGGCTATTCTACTCATTGCAATCAAGCAACAGCAGAGACATGATGTGCCACTGTATGCGACTAGGACCGAAGCCCAACAGAGGAGGAGGCTTGGCCTGGAGCTATACTGGGAGCACCTTCACAGATGGTGGATCCCCATAGGAGACACTACCGGCAAAGGATATTCCAACATTGGGCATCCTACCTACAGATGTTGGAGCTTCAGTCCCAGAGAAGATTATGTTTGTCCCTGCGTATTGTGGGCCACCTTTGCCATCTCCTGCAAAAGCTGGCACTACATGGAATGGGAGGACACCCATTGCCCGTGGTCGTTAAAGGTTTTGCCGCTTGAACCTATATGCAAAAGTCTTGTTTCAGGGCAGCACAGATGACCTGTGTAACATTTCTGAGTCAGCTACACACAAATGCATAAGGAAGGCTACCAATGCCCTTTTGGGGTCCCAGCAGGCAATTGGATCGTTCCAGGATCTGGTGCCTGGACCAGTTGGTGGGGTGCCTTGCAATAGGGTGTCAGGCATATTCACGGTCTTCTTCGCTCTCCACAACTTGGCGCTACAGCGGGGAGATTAGCTGGACCGGTGGAGGTGGTGGAGCGGCACATTTCTTCAGATGAGGTTGAGGAGGGAGGCAAGGGTCAAAACACAGAGGAGAAGGATGAAGAACCGCAGGCGATGGCCAGGGCCCCGCTGGGCCAAAGAGCTAGGTACGCCATCATAGCCTCTTGGTTCGGGGACGGCCAGGACTAGGGAGTGAAGACCCTATCATTGGGGTCTAACATCAAATTAATAAGGTGCCAGTAGTAGGTTCTCATGATGGTGCCTACCTTCATGGGCAGGGTTTAATGACTTTGGCTGTACTCTGCAGGAGAATGATAATGACTTGCATTGAGGACAGAGTAATGTTCCTTTCATCCTCAGCTAATGTCTGATTCCTGCCTGTCACAGAGCTGAATGTGTCCTGCCAATGAACAGGCTTATCATGGGGTTCAGAGATGCTGGATAATGTATGTCAGCCACTGCAGCCCCCTCTGAAGTCAGGAGTCCTCTGGTGTTTTGTTCCAACTTGCATCCAAGGTGGGCAGCACTCAACATTTTGTCAGCTTTTGGGTGCCTCATCACTGGAGAAGAGTCGGCAGACATGAGAAACTTTAGCATTGATGCTGGGGGTTGGTGTCGCCTTCCATGGATGGGGGATTGTGGGAGTGAATCTGGGGGTGGGGGCCTATGGCAGCAGCACAACTTTACTGAATCATCAGTGTGGGAGGTGGGAGAAACATAGAGCTGCCATTCTCACACTCCACAGGGATGAAGCACCGAGTGTGCGTGGGGGGTTTGTGGAGCATGGCGCCATGAAATGACAGGGTGGAGGATCTGTAGGCGAAACAAAGTGATGTTTAATACAAGAGATATATTACAATGGTGACCTATCCGTACTAGTGCCTAGGTTCAGCCGTGCCCACTAAGTGTCTATAGATTCTTACTTTTCCCCACCTCCCTGTTATGTCTAGGTGTATCCCCAGGATCCACAGCTGAGGTTTCATGGATCAAAAATTTAACATCAGAAATAAAAGAAAGGGGAAGTAAGGAAATAAATAGGAACAAACAGGAAGGACCCTTACAACTCACAATTCCCCTGTAAGATACAAATATTCCTTTGAACACTTTAGAAATACAATAATTACATAAAAATTTCAACACTTAACCCCAAATGTATTTCCCTGTAAGCTAAAACCTACCAAAGGGCCTCATTACAAATGCAAAGAGATAAACGCTTTCATCCCTTATACCGCAGTCAATTTGACGCCAAATACCTCCTGTTTAATTAACCCGAGACATACACATACACAGCCTTCCTTACTTACACAAAATTTCACAGAATGTACAGTGCAGAAGGAGGCCATTCGGTCCATCGAGTCTGCACTGATCCTTGGAAAGAGCACCCTACTTAAGCCCACGCCTCCACCCGTAATGCCACCTAATCATTTGGACACTATGCAAAATTTAGCTTGGCCCATCTACCTAACCTGCACATCGTTGGGCTGCGGGAGGAAACCGGAACACTCTGAGGAAACCCATGCAGATATGGGGAGAATGTGCAAACTCCACACAGAATCACCCGAGGCCAGAATTGAACCTGGGTCCCTGGAGCTGTGATGCAGCAGTGCTACCCACTGTGCCACCGTGCCGCCCCTTTTGTGTAATGAATATATACATGACACAAAAAATGTGTAAAATATATGCATGTCATCACAGGGGTAGAAACAGAACAATGCAGGCGAAGGGAAAGTGTTGTTTTTGTGAGGGCCACGAAGAATCCAGCACGAGTTTCAAGGATACAAGAAATAACATTTATTTACAATAACATATACATAACAGCAGCAACCTCACTTGCTGCTCACTCCTTCCTGCTAGTTCCAAACTGGCCAGCTTTATTTATACAGGGAGACTGCTAATGATTTCTCCGCCCCCCCCCCCACCCCCACCCTCATTGGGGAAGCTCATACTCCCACAGGATTGTGGGATTGTCATTAGTCCCCAGCCAATGGTAAGCAGGCAGGTTATAACAGTAGTCATTTCAATTTGAGGTGATCATGAATTGTGTGATGGGTTCTGAGATTCAGTTCAGCAATTAATTAATAACTAAGAGTAAAGCTATCCACCATTCTATTTGTAGTCAAAGGCATTTTTTGTAGCAGTCAAGTCTGTCATACTCATGGAATCCCTACAGGACAGAAGGAGGCCATTCGACCCATTGACCCTCCAAAAGAGCACTCTAGGCCCAATCCTCCACCCCATCCCCGTAATCCTGCCAACCTTTGAACATTTAGGGCAATTTAGAATGGGCAATCCACCTAACCTGCACATTTTTGGTCTGTGAGAGGACACCGGAGCACTCGGAGGAAACCCATGCAGAATGGCGAAAATGTGCAAACTCCTCACAGTCACCCGAGGTTGAAATCGAGCCCAGGTCTCTGGCGCTGTGAGGAAGATAGGATCAAGAACACATTTCAGGAAATGACAAAAAGAGAGAAACCGTCGGAAACAAGGGAAGGAGGGGGTGAAAGGGGTTGAAGGAAGGGGTTTATGTAGTCTGGCTCATACAGACTACATAATGTGGGATTGTTTACAGTATCGCCCAAACAGTGACATAAGAAGGCACATGACCTAGGGTCAGTGCAGCGTTGAGCAGAGGCGTACTAAGATCTAGACACGGAGATAGCTCCTTGCACACTTTACTGTATATGTGTATGGTTACAAGTAGTGAATAAAAATTTGCTGTTAACATACAGATGATTGCGAAGACTTCTTTAAACACATTCTGTAACCAACACCATTACAATAGTTTGGAAGGGAGGAATCAGGAATAGAGTAGAGGAGAGGGTTCTGATGACTGGGGTTGAGAAGCTGAGTATTTTTTTCAACGGAGAAAGAAGAAGAAACTTGGTGTTCCTTAAAGGTGGTGATCAGCTAGTCATGTGGTAGAGACGTCCACAGTATAGTCATTATTGATGGAAAAGAATGGAGTGGGCCTGATGGCTGAATTGCCTTTTCTTGTTCACGATATATGTCTCTTGTCATGCACATTTAAAATTTATGATTGGAAAAGAACAATTCTTTGTAAACTGCAGAAATTATGTAAGAAAAGGTTAGCTAAGCACTGTCACAATCTCAAAAACATGTATGAAATATGAAATGCCTTCAAACCGGATACTGACATGGCCGTTGAATTTATCCACATCTTTCACTAGAAACTGCAATGGTTATAAAGAGACATATTGCAAAGTGCATTTTGAGTTACCATTTTATGATACAGGTAGGGTTATTTCTTTTGAATATCAGGTTTTCTAGTGTTACTATTTACCTTTAAATGGCAAGATGTTTCTTCAATTTTCTTAATGCGTATTATGATGAGAACTCAATGATAATGGTAGATAACAAGCAAAAACATAAACTGATAGGTTACTGTGAATTATTAGAATAAAATTGTGAAAAAAAGTATTGTTATTCAATACTTTTTCCAAGATATTAAATTTAAACAACGTTGTCACAAAATTGATTTGGCTGGAGATTGTATCAGAAAGATAAATTTATCCCCCTCACAATTTAGTCAGGAACAAGCAAAAAATTATAGATTTTCTTAAATAGATTATGACAGACAGTCAGCGGGTTGACAAATTGGTGTCTGCAGATGCCGTTAGCAGAGTCGAGCAAGACAGGCAAGATAAAGATCGGAGCACAGTGGTCAAATACAGGTTCATAACTAGCCATCATTAGCTGAAGAAAAGTCTGCTGCAGAGTTTGCTGAGCTAGTTGATGCACATGCCTTGAATATAATTTGCTCTCGAGTATTTTGTGGCAGACCTCTGAGTGACGAGCATGACATGATCATTTATCAAAGCAAAGGAAACCCCTCCAAAGAGAGTCCCTTTAGAACTGATTATTGAATAGTTGGAAAGTGGAACCAGTTTATTAGAGGCAGAAAGGCAATGTACAATAAAACCTAGCCCAAAGGGTAATCATATTTCTACTAGGACTAATGGTCTGTTAGATAAACACTCTTCTTGAGACACTTGTCTTACTTGAAACTCAGCTAACTGTCAGGTAAATCAATCAAGCTTCTTTGGACAGGTTTTGCTCAAAGATGAATGAGTATATTTGCCTGTTTTATACATTTTTTAAACCATTGTGTCGAGCTTTAAAATAAACAAGTGGAAAAACATTTGGAGTTGTTATTTATAACAATGAAATAAATCATGCTTAAAGTTTGTACTTATATTTCTTGCAACACAGAATTTGCTTTTTGAGGAAAGTTTATTGCATTGCACTGACATCTTCCTTAGGTTAACCTATAGTAAGTAAGAATTATATCTGTCCGATTATTTATCTGTACAACATATGCATTGTACAAATAATTTATAGAATAATATTATTTGTTTTGTAGCTGTCAGTGTAATATTTTATATAAAAATGTTAACTTTTAAAGGTTCCTAATTTTAATGAGGAATTATGCAAGTTAACAAGCATCATATTGAAACTGAACAAAAATGAATGTAGAACTTTCAGATATTGAGATCTTCCTTTATTCACAAATCCAGGAACTGGAATATGTGTTGAGCCAGTGGCAAAAACTCTGGTATCTAGGTCTGAGTGGAAATCCTGTGTGCCAGAAAGCTAAATACAGGGACAAAATAATAGTGATGTCTGCCAGCCTAGGTAAGAAATACTGTGTGTTATTTTCAATGTTCCATTAGGCAGGAGAGAAATAGCATGCATTTTTATTATCAATTCAGTCTTATCCTGTCACAAAACAATATAGCAAGTATTAAAATTCCAAATAGCAGAGTTCTCGCTGCAACGACGAATCCAGCGTGGCCAAAAAACGGACGCTGATCTCATTCCGATGCTCTAGCTGGTGGTGGCATAGAGGTTTGCACCCCATGCCAATGGGAGGATGCAACATTCTATTAATGGGCCGGGCACCTATTCTCCATACCTGCGCGATTCTCCGGTCTTTTGGCCCAGGATTCATGTGGGTGAGAATTAGTGCAGATATTTACAAGTGTGGCCCTGATGTGGTGGATTAAGGGGGTAACTCTTTAAGGGAGTTGCTCCCAAAGCTTTTTGGAGAGACAACCCCCCCCCCCCCCCCCCGCCACCACAATGCAACTCCAATCCACCTCAACCCCACCAGAGACTCCCGAATTACAGAGCAAGCCCCCCCCGCCCCCCCCCCCCCATTAGAGAGACACTTGCCTGGAAGCCGCTTATAAGGGATACCCCTGCTTGGAAGCCACAGAACAGTCCAGACAGATAGTGAAAAAAAGAATCGCTGCTTTAAAACTCACCTGTGTAATACATCCAGCTATCTGGTTGTTAAATTCATCTCTCTTTGCGCTTGAGTGGATCTCAAGTAGTCAGCAGTGAAAATAACCACAATGTTTATAAACATCTAGCTTTGATTGACAGCTTTTGAACCACCTCAATACAGTTAAGTGCTTTCTGCAGAGAAAAAGACCAGAAAGTAGTGATTATTTTTCATTGTCTCTGTCTGGACTGGTCTCTAGCTTCCAGGCAGGGGTCTAACTTATGGATGGATTCTAGGCAGGAGTCTCTCTTATAAGGAGATTCCAGGCAGAGGTCTCTATAATTAGGAGGGTCTCTGTTGGAGGGTGGGGCGGGGTTGGGTCACCCACTTATTGGAAGGGGGGGGGAATCACCCAGAAAATCCCGTGTTGGGGGTTGGGGTGGAATTACACTACAGTGGTGGGGGCTCCAGCTGCTGGACCTGTGTCGGGCCACCCACTCAAAATGGCGACCCAATAGTGGGATTGGCGAGGGAATCCCTTGCAATCCCCGCCATGCATGAATTTGCATGGCATGGATTTGTGAATCATTTCTGGATTTGTACTCCGTGTGAATGCAATCAGTGGCGATTCATCTCCGGCGAGAGAACATAGCCTCCCAAACAGCGAATCCTGCCCAAAATGTCATGTTTGCACGCTATATAAAACTTGACATATCCTGAGCTATCGGGAAAAAATACTACATGCTTTAAAAGTAATGAAATCCGACAAGTATTTTACATTAAATGTTTTAATTAAGTGACATTCAGAAAATTATAGTCTATTATACGCTGTGTGTGGAATTATCGATCAGTCTTTATAGTTTGAAACTCTAGAATAATGACATATTTATAGTAAGAATTTGAAGTTCATACTATTGACAAATTTCTGATGCACACTAAATTAATTTAAAATATTGCCATTTTTATAATTAGATAATAGCAGATTTTTTGTGTCTTTGTTTACTGAGCCAACAACAATTTTCAATCATGCAGTACCTTTAACACAAATAAACCCTACAAATAACTTCATGGTGGAATAATCAAATAAATTCTGATTGAAAGATGGAGATTTCAAAACATCAAGGGCTGGATTCTCCATTTCTGAGACTAAGTGTTGACGCCGGTGCATAATTTGTGGAGTTCCACGACAGCAAAACTGGTGTCGCACCTGTACCGATTCAGCTACAGTTAAAGGGCTAGCACCGGCGCCACGTGGAACACAATTGATTCCAAAGAGAAACGGTGCGGGATTCGCAGGATGTGAGGTTGACACTCAGTAGGCTGACGAGCTGCAGCCACATTGACATACTTCACTCCCCACACACACCGTACCAGCCAACAAAATGGCAGCAAGGAGAGCGACTCCAAGATTCACCGACGCCGAGCTGGAGACCCTCCTGGACGCAGTGGAGGAGAGGTGGATGGCCCTGTACCCCGGCCCAGGAAGGAGGCTGCCAGCTGCCGTCATCTACTGTGCCTGGGCGCAGGTGGCAGAGGCGGTCAGCGCCGCGGGTAACACCGCCTGGACTGGCCAGCAGTGCCGGAAGAAACTGCACGGCCTCCTCAGGGCGGCCAGGGTGAGTAAGCAACACTGTGCCCCTGGTACCAACCCCCGTTTGACACACCCGTAATCCAACCTCCCCCCACTCAGAGGGCAGCCGAACTCCCACCCTGCACCAAATGCCGGGCCCAATACCGGCCGCCAAGGCTGGGTGCCCTGGCCACTGAGGCCACCAGCTGCCCATCCCCGGGCCTGCTTGCATCAGACTGTCTTAACACTGTTTGTTTTCCATTTGTGCCCCCCAGGAGTAGGCCGCCCATTACAGCCGGGAGCGGAGAAGACTGGAGGGGGATCACCGGACTTGAGGCCCCTCATCATGGCAGAGCAGAGGGCCCTGGATGTGGATGCGGTGAATCCCGCAGGGGAGGTGCCGGAACACCGCAGCACCTTTGACTCTCTCTCTCTCTCTCTCTCTCTCTCTCTCTTCCCCCCCCCCCCAACCTTTTGCCCCTTGTGCATCTGGTGGGCTGTGGGCAGAACAGGGTGGCACCATGCCACTTGGGACACCCTAGCGGCAACCAGGTCCACCCAGGCCCGATCACCCCAGAGGACGGCCACCAGGTCACAGGATGGGAATCACAGCAGGCCGCGCCAACTCCTGCTGTACCATCTGGGGATCCATTTATACTTAGCATTACAGCCCGTAAGGCCACAAAGTTAAACACTAGTTATGTTGGCACGGGCGCAGGGCACAGTTTAGTTATAGGGGCTAGGGCACAAATCTGTTCATATGCAGTCACCTGGTCACACTGTTACAGTTTGCCTCGGTGCTTTGTCAGATGGGTGTGAGGGATGGGCTGGCTGCGGGATGGGGTCGGGGCGGTGGGGTGGGGGGGATGTGGTCTGGGTATCGGGCATAGACCTGTATGATGAGCATCTGATGGTCACATATCAGCTGCCCGTTCATCGAGTGGAACCCTTTCGGTTTGTGTAGAGCAGCCATGCATTCTGTCAATCGTCCCCTGGACCCGGGGCATCCCATTGATGATGGCGACCCCCGCTAACTGGGTATCCTGGTGGGCTCGGTCCACATTGAGGTGGATGTATTGTTGCTAACTTTGGTGTTGTCTCTTAATTTGGCTCTGTTTAATTACGTTTGCTCAAGAGTCGCCAGGTATCTTTCGACACCGCCATAAGGTTCAGAACCGAATACTGAACAAAGACTCGATACACCAGTTAGTAAGTTCAAAAGCAATGCTCATTTATTTACACACAGTCAAATCTACTTATGCATAAAACTCTACAACCTAAACTATCACTATTACTAAAAGCCTATACTTAGCTTCGGGTGCCCACTCAGTCAGAGGAACAATGGCCGTTGCTCGGTTCTGAGGCTGCTGGGTTGAGCTGTTTACAGGATAGCAACTAGGAGCGTCTATCTCGTAGCGTGCGTTGACTTGGAACTTACTTGGTCTGGCGTAGCTGCTAGGCTGGTCTCTCTTTGCTGAGAGCCAAGGCAAAAGAAGAAAGATTCTCTCTTGGGGAATACCTTTTATACCTAAAAGGGCTTCGCGTGCTTTTGGGCGGGCCTTGAACTTGGCCTCAATTAATTGGGCCTTTCCCAATCATTCTTATCGATCTTCCTCCAATAGAAGGGTGGGTTCCCTGGTTGCTGGGCGTGTCCTAGGTGGCCGTTGGTTTGCTTTGTTTGAGTCTCCTCTAGCGCCGGGGTGTCTGCTTTAACGTTGTTTATCTAAATGTTTCCCTTTTGTCCCCGGAGATGGCTCATTAGTATGTAGATGGCTTAGCAGTTTCTGTCCTGTCTGAGAGCCAAGGCTCTAATCAACAGACGGACCGTGCACCTGCTTGTTTCTCAGTATTGTCCAATTTTCCCTGCATTCTTTGCATGTGTCCATTTTGTAATCGGGACGTGGCCATCCCAGATGGCTACAGTATTGAGCCACCTGGACATACAGGGCCTCCATGACAGCACGGATGCACCTATGCACCGAGGTCTGTGAAATCCCGGACAGGTCCCCACTTGGCGCATGGTAGGACCCCATCGCGTAAAGGTTCAGGACGGCCGTCACCTTGACGGCCACCGAGGTGGGTGTCCTTCCCCATACCTCCAAGGTGCCAGGTGTGCCATGATCTGGCAGATATGTCACATTGTCTTCCTGCTCAGCCAGAGTCTTCGACGGCATGCCTGGTTCGGCAGGTCCTCGAATGACGGGCAGCACGGTAGCATAGTAGTTAGCACAGTTGCTTCACAGTTCCAGGGTCCCAGGTTCGATTCCCAGCTTGGGTCACTGTCTGTGTGGAGTCTGCACACTCTCCCCGTGTGTGCGTGGGTTTCCTCCGGGTGCTCCGGTTTCCTCCCACAATCCAAAGATGTGCAGGTTAGGTGATTTGGCCATGATAAATTGCCCTTAGTGTCCACAAAGGTTAGACTGGGTCACGGGGTTAAAGGGGATAGGGTGGAGGTGTGGAGCTTAAGTAGGGTGCTCTTGACAAGGGCCATTGCACACTTGATGGGCTGAATGGCCTCTTTCTGCACTGTAAATTCTATGATTCTATGACGGGCGCTAACGGGACACACAAGGCCTCATGCGGTGTCTCTTTGGCACCTCCTCCTCTTCGGCTAGTTGGGCTCTCTATCCTGGATGGCTGCCTCCTGTCCTCTGCGGCATGCATTGCTGCTGCATGCCTCGCTGCTGCACCTTCCTCCTCCTCGAACAGCACCAGCTTCTACATCCGCAGGTCATCCCCCAGGGCTGTGGCGACTAACAGGAAGGCCACCATTGCTGGTTGAATTCCAATATCCATTGTCTGCAGGAGGTGAAAGGCCAACATGTTAGCATGGTGCATACCCCCGTGATCAACCAAGTCCACCGGGTTACTTGGTGGCCCCGGTGGACACTGCTGGCTTCGGCCCCGCATGTCCTCATCCCTGCACACCTGGCACTGTCGGTGGCCTGCACCGTGAGGACCTCTGGCCCTGGAGCCCGTCCCTGATGCCAGGGGTAGTGTCGGCTGGCACTTCCCTTGACATTGACTCCTGCCTGGCGCCCCCTTTGGGCGAAAGTGGCCATTGCCCCGGGTGGGCACCTAATGCCCCGCCAGCAGGTGGCAGCCGATTGGGAGGTGGGGGGTATGGCGGTGGGTGGTGTCCGGGGTTGGAGGGGTAGGGGCACCCTTATGGCCGGTGCCACTCTGCAGAACCAGGGGTCAAGGTGGGTGGTTAGTGGGGTGCGCAGTAAGATGGCTGCATTGAAGGCCGCTGTAATGGTGGTGTGTGCTTGGACACTGCCCCAGTTGGGGTCACCTCGGCCACATGGCCTGTTCCCCTGGCAGCCCCCCCCCCCCCCCCAGCATGTGCCTGGCCCGGCAGCCCATGGTCGTGTCTCTCTGTGTCCTACCTCCTCACTTCCTCATCAGCGATGACGCCAGTTTCACGATTTTTAAAATTACAAGTGAACCAAGCCATAGGGAACTCGGCCCATTGTGGGGGAGAATCGCAGAGGCCCCAGAGAATACCGGGTCGGGACAGCTAATAACATGCAAACTGTGTTTACTGTAAATGCGTTCTGGGTCGCATTGACGCCGCTGTTGAGGTGACGGAGAATTGCGAATTGGTGTCAAATAGTCACCTGTCACTATTTTGGTGTCGGAACCTATTTTCTGCCCAATTGCATTTCCCGATTCCGGCGTCAGCCAATGGCGAATCCCACCCCAAAGCTTAATAAAGGAAGTAGATTTTTAGGAGGGTCTTAAATGAGGAGAGGGAATTGGAAAAGTGGTAGGAATTCCAGAGTATGGGACATAGGTAGCTGAAGGTACACTGCTAATGGAGATGAAGGAAAGCATAAGCCGCCTGATTCAGAGGAAACTACTGAACTCTGACAGGAAGTGGGAACTAGTGAGTTAGGACAAATTGTGATCAAACTGTCAGACCACATCGTGAACAGTATCTCCATTTCTAAAAAACGAGGGATGTATTCAATCATTGGAGGCAGTGGAAAAAAAAGTATTCAAAGTTCAGGACTGGTAAAATGTACACTTTTGAGTCTTGAAAGGGGGCTCAAGAGACTTCATAGAAGTATATAAAATTGTGAAAGATACATTAAAGTAACCCTGAAAATTAATTTAATTTTCAAGAACAAGATTCAAATGAGTAACTTGCAAATTTACGACTCCTGGAAAGTTTTTGATTAAGAGCCGGATTAATGCAGAGAATGGAGTTGGACAGTGTATTGGAGGTGAAACTTGACAACTTTGGAACCAAATGAATACTGTAGGGGATTCTGCAGGGTTGTTCTAGTATGACTTTCCACCTGAAGTTATTTTATGATCTTGCGAACATTAATTTCCTGTCATGTTTTTCTGTCACTGATGTGCTTTATGGCTGTTTCAAAGTAAATAGCAACAAATCATGAAGTAGGAATAGGTATATAGGTGGGCAGCACGGTGGTGCAGTGGGTAGCACTGCTGCCTCAGAGCCAAGGACCCGGGTTCGATCCCTGCCTCAGGTCACTGTCCGTGTGGAGTTTGCACATTCTCCCTGTGTCTGCGTGGGTCTCACCCACACAAAGATGTGCAGGGTAGGTGAATTGACCACACTAAATTGCCCCTTAATTGGAAAAAATGAATTGTGTATTCTATATTTATAAATAAAAACTGCTAAGGATTTATGAAAGTAATTAATCTTGAATCACCAGCTTGTTAAAAGAGAAGGTGACTCAGTCTGCATGCAGCAAGACCTGGACAACATTCAGATTTAGGGAATTAAGTGGGGGCTGGTTTAGCTCAGTGGGCTAGACAGTTGGCTTGTAATGCAGAACACGGCCAGCACCGTGGGTTCAATTCCCATACCAGCTGATAATTCTGAATTCTCCCTCAGCGTACCCGAACAGGCACCGGAATGTGGTGACTAGGGGCTTTTCACAGTACCTTCATTGCAGTGTTAATGTAAGCCTACTTGTGACAATAAAAAGGATTATTATTAGGTAACCTTTATACCATACAAGTGGCAAATGTTGCAATCCTTGCAAAGACCCATAACCTTACAAAGCAGGTATGAATTTGTTAGCAACCGACAGGAAAGAATTGCCCAATAATTCAGATTTTTACTAAAACAAACGAGCAAAATCCCCCCCCCCCCACTACTTTCCTCATTGCCTAATTAACACATTCCAACAATCCCGCACCACTTTCCTCATTAACTAATTAACACAACCGACAACCGCACACCATGGGCGCAATTCCTCGACACCACACCGGGTCGGAGAATCGCCGGGGGTTGCCGTGAATCCCGCCCCGCTGTGTCCCGAATTCTCCGCCACCAGTGATTCGGCGGGGGCGGGAATCGCGCCGCGCCGGTCGGCGGGAATCGCGCCGGTCGGCGGGTACACCCCCGGCGATTCTCCGGCCCGCGCTGGGCCGATGTCCCGCCGCTGTCAACCCTCGCCCGCCGGCGTGGATTAAACATCCTTTTGAACGGCGGGACAAGGCGGCGCGGGCAGGTTCCGGGGTCCTGGGGGGGGGGAGATGCCCCCATAGTGGCCTGGCCTGCGATCGGGGCCCACCGATCCGCGGGCGGGCCTGTGCCGTGGGGGCACTCTTTTTCTTCCGCCTTCGCCATGGTCTTCACTGTGGCAGAGATGGAAGAGACCCCCTCCCCTGTGCATGTGCAGGGATGCCGTGAGCGGCCGCTGAAGCCCCCGCGCATGCGTCGCCCGGCGAAGACCTTTCGGCGCTGGCTGGTGTGGTGCCAAAGGCCTTTCCCGCTAGTCGGCGGAGCGGAAACCACTCCGGCGCGGGCCTAGCCCCTCAAGGTGAGGGCTTGGCCCCTAAATGTCCGGAGAATTCCGCACCTTTGGGGCGGCCCGACGCCGGAGTGGTTCCCGCCACTCCATTACGCCAGAACCCCCCGCCCCGCTGGGTAGGAGAGAATCCCGCCCCATGTTTCTATGCTACGCTGCACTTCCAGCAAAGGAGTAAACTCCTCCTGGCTATTCAAAGGTTATCTGCTTCCTGCCACACCAGGGTGAGTTTTCCAGTATCCTTTGAAAGTCCCTTCATTCAATCTCATGAGTATAAACAAACTGACTTCCAGTAGCAAGGCACCCTCTGGTGACTTCTTGGTCTTTAAGTCGCTACAAGTCTCATCTCTTCAAACAGGGAATTTGTTCTCACCAGCATTCATTATTACCTGCTTCCCTCTGCATAGCACAACACCAGTTGTTTTTGGACTTCCTCTCCAGATTCCTCTGTCTGTATGAGTCTGAGAATTTCTTTCTAGAAAGACTATCTGCTCCTCTTTTGTGTCAAGGTGAGAAAACTGGCTTGCGTTTCTATGAGTTTTGATGTGGGTTTTTTTTCCCCCAATGACAACCAAATCAATGGGCACGTCTCTGGACAGAATTCAGTATGCTTTCACCATCCTCCATTTCAGGAAATTCTGTTTTACATTAAATTAAAGGAGGCAGTTTAAAATAGTTGCCTTATAAAGTCTCAACTTCATAACACAGACAATGATCACCTAAAACAAGAGAAATCAATCATCTTGTCTTGATCTTCTGTGGCATTACCATCAAAATTCTCAGGGTCACCATTGATTGACTAGAAACTCAACTGGACCAGCCACATGAATGAGGGGGTAACTGTAACAGTACTGAGGTGGAAATTTTGTAGCAAATGGCTCACTTCCTGACTCCCAAAGCTTTTAGAACATTGACAAGGCACAAAGTTCTCCCACAGTGCTGTTTGGTAGGGAGTTTGTAAATTTTGACCCAGCAATGAAGAACATACATTGATATATGTCCAAGTTGGAATGGTGTGTGACTTGGAGTTGATGTTCTTTCAATGCACCAGCACCTGCTGCCTTGATGAGTTGTTGCAGTGCATCCTGTAGATCAGTGCTTCCCAAACCTTTCCTCCACTGTGACCCTAGTTTGAGGTTTGGAAATTGCTATCCCAGAATGAGAGCCAGGTTGGGGATAGAGCTGTGAGGGGCAGGCGCTGCTGTGAAGTGTGAGGTTAGTGGTGGTGAGCTGTAAGAAGCGTACTGACCTATGAGAATGTGGGCAGTGCAGAGGTGGGAGAGTGGGGAGGAGGAGCATGAGAGTGGGAGTGGAGGGTGCTCTTTTAAACTGATGGGGTTAAATAAAAGAAGCACCTACCCTTTCTGCTGTTCTTTTTGGGACAGGAGTCAGGCTTCAAAGTTTGGTCAGTTAGGCCAGACCCATCATTAAGAAAATACACTCATTTGGAGCTTCATGGCAGCCATTGCTTCCTCAGAGCTCACGACAAATTTTGTCTGGGTTGTGACACACAGATTGGAAAACCCTGCTGTAGATGGTGCTTACTGGTGCATCAGTAGTGAAAGGAGTGGATGCTTAAAGTGGTGGATAGGCTGCCGATCAAGTGGAATGTTTTGTTCTGAGTGGTATCGAGTTTGGGTATTGAAGCTGCAAATATATTTGCATGAATTAAGCATTAGTTAGCAGACGGGAAATAGAGAATAGGAATAAATGGGTATTTTACAGAGTGGCAGGTGGTGAAGAGAGGGGTACCTCAGGGATCAATGTTTGGACTCCAGGAAGGCGGTGGGCCAGTTCCTGCGTTCGAGGGGGTGGTTTATGGGTACGGGTAGAAGGCAGGCCATCTTTTGGCTCATCAGCTGAGGTGGCTGGTGGCATCCCGGGAGATCGTACAGATTTGAGACTCGTGCGGCAGCATGGTTTCCGCCTGAGGATGTCACTGCAGCATTTGAGGTTTTTTACAGGGATCTCTATAGATCAGAGCCCCCAGGGACTGGATCCGACATGTCGGAGTTTCTAGATGGCTTGTCCTTTACAGTGGTGGAGAGAGAGAGAAGGGAGAAGTTGGAGGCCCCGTTAAGCCCTGAGGATGTACTGAAGTCTTATAACAACAGGTTAAAGTCCAACAGGTTTGTTTCAAACACTAGCTTTCGGAGCACTGCTCCTTCCTCAGGTGTTGTAAGACTTCTTACTGTACTCACCCCTGTCCAACGCCGGCATCTCCACATCACGATGTACTGATGGGCATTGGGCTGATGCAACAGGTAAGGCCCCTGGCCCGAATGGTTTCCCTGTTGAATATTATAAAAAGTTTGCTGGCCAGTTGTGTCATTTAAAGTAGATATATTCACTGATTCTTTGTCTCGCGGCTCATTTCCCAATACAATTTTGCAGCCCTCCAACTCCCTCACCTGGGAAGAGGACAAGAACCCCACGGAATGTGGATCTTATAGAGGCATCTCTCTATTGAATGTGGACACCAAATTACTGGCCAAAATGCGGTGCTGTGATTGGGGGCCTGTGTCCCAGAAGTAATTATAGACGACCAGACCGGCTTTGTTAAGGGGTGGCAGTTGTCAGCCAATATACGGCATGTGCTGAATGAGGTGTTTTGTTCCTTTTATGAGGGTCTTTACAGATCAGAACAGCTAGAAGATGAGCAGCCCTCGAACCGGAGGTGATTATATCTTTTATAACAAATACTTTTATCGAATTTTTAGCATGTTATAACAACAAAGAAATCATTGCATAATGCACAATATCCACACAAAAATCAAAAAGCACAAGTAACAGCAATAACAAAAATTTCATTCGAACACTCAGCCATGCAGTGGCACTGGATGCTGTCGCTTGTCTCCAACTCAGCAGAATTTATTGCCGAGTCAACAGTGATGCAAATGCCAGAGCATCTACCCACCCCTGCCCCTGTCCTCAGATATGGTTGATCTGATACTCCAAAAATAGCAACTAATGGGCAGGGTTCTAAGTTAAGCTTCAGGACTGCCGATATGGTGCAAAAAAAGGACTTCCAATAGCAGGACCAGATTTGGGACAGGAGCAAAACATGTGCGTATGGTGGGCAGGTCCCCTTGAGCACTGTTCACATTTATCCTCGACCTCCTCGAAGAATCTGCTCACCCTTGCACTGGTGAGGTGTGTCCTAAACACAACCTTAAGTTGCAGCAGGCTTAACCTCATGCAGGATGATGTAGCATTTATCCCACAGACGGACTCACTCCATACCTCTTCCTCTAAAATAGTCCCTAGCTCCTCTTCCCACCTGGCCTTCACTTCATCTACTGAAAACTGCTCTTCTCCCATAATCCACTTATAAATCTGTGACATGTTACCCTCTACTGACCCCACACATGAGAGGAACCCTTCCAACAGGATGGGTGACGGCGTCTCCAGAAAGGTTGGCAGCACTCGCTTGACAAAGTCTCGCATCTGAAAATATCTGAACCTATCCGGTCTCCCAAGCTCTGCTTTTTCCTTCAGTTCCTCCCAACTTGCAAACCCTCCCTCCAAGAATAAATCCTTCACCCTCACTAGTCCCTTGTCCTTCCATCTCCAAAATACAGCATCCAATTTTGTTGGCTCAAATGAATGACTCCTACAGATTGGGGCCCACATTGAGATCGCCCCCAGCATGAAATGCTGATGAATTGCTGCCAGTAATAATGTAGCAAATTTGGTAATGCCAACCCTCCCACCTGCCTCCCTCTGTAGGATCCCTCTCTGATCCAAGGTGTACTTCCCGCCCATATATAGCCCATTATGACCCGCTCCACTTCTCGGAAAAAAGACTTAGGCAGAAAAACTGCAAGGCATTGAAATAAGAACACAAACCGCAGCAAGATGTTGTAAAAGTTCTTTCACTCCACAGTGTCTGGTATCGGATGCCACTGATAACTGTGGGTGTCTCTCTCCTGCAGGTGTTGAAACCACAACCCGGAAGTGTCACACTGGGACAGCTTCACAAGAGAGAGGGAGAAAGACTCACTGTTTATTCCTGATCAGTGAGCTCGCTCGCCCTTGTGCCACACGAGTTACCCTGGCTGCCACCAAGACCGTGTGTGACTCTCTCTGGCAGGTAGTGAAATATAACCGGAAGTGCCACACTGGGACAGCTCCACGAGAGAGGGAGAGAGAGGGGACCTCCTTGAGTGAACGCTTTAGAAGTGCTCGGACCCTTTATGGTTCTGTACCCCGGAATTATGTTCTGGCTTTTTAGTGACTCACCAGGACGGGCGATGAGATAGAGAGACTAGTCAAAGTTAATTTTAAAATAGTTTATTCAAGAATAAGTCCAACCAAACTCAGTCGATAAAACAGACACCACAATACTATGCTATGGAAATAAAACTATAACAACACAATGTAGATTCTTAGAATTACACAATTTACAAAAAAGATCCTAGACTCTTCCTCAAACACTACCTAATTGGGGATTTCTGAAGGCTGAGAGAATATACTGACACTCCTCAGATTGTTTTAAAAGCAAAAGTCTTTTCTGCTGCTGAGAATAATAATAATAATAATAATCACTTATTGTCACAAGTAGGCTTCAATGAAGTTACTGTGAAAAGCTCCTAGTACGGCGCCTGTTCGGGGAGGCTGGTAGTCTTGCTTGTTGCTATCTCTTAGTTTTGCTGCTGGATCTTCCTTGTTTCTTCCTCTGCCCACAAAGTAGTTGTCTGGCTGGACACCTGAATTCACTGCTTTCCGAGTTCACACAGCTCTCCTGCACCAAATTGAACTAATCACAGAACTCCTTCCTGAGTTAACTGCTGAATTAACAGCTCTCCGAATTCCCTGCACTGGAATTAACTTGAAATTGACTCACACACCACTTCTGCACTGCTCTTCACTTCACAGAACTGTTCAGTGGACTGCCTCTAAATTAACTGCTGAAAACCAGCTCTTCCCCTTTGTCAGAGTTTGATATTTTAAAGGCAGGTAACCTGAATCAAATTGGCTGATTCCACCCTCTGTCAGTTTCAGAACAATGGGCGAAATTCTCCGGTATCGGCGCGATGTCCGCCGACCGGCACCAAAAACGGCGCTAATCAGTCCAGCATCGCGCCGCCCCAAAGGTGCGGAATCCTCCGCATCTTGGGGGGGGGGGCAAGCCCTAACCTTGAGGGGCTAGGCCCGCGCCGGACTGATTTCCGCCCCGCCAGCTGGTGGAAAAGGCCTTTGGTGCCCCGCCAGCTGGCGCGGAAATGACATCTCCGGGCGGCGCATGCGCTGGAGCGTTAGCGGCCGCTCACGGCATCCCCGCGCATGCGCTGTGGAGGGAGTCTCTTCCGCCTCCGCCATGGTGAAGACCGTGGCGAAGGCGGAAGGAAAAGAGTGCCCCCACGGCACAGGCCCGCCCGCGGATCGGTAGGCCCCGATCGTGGGCCAGGCCACCGTGGGGGCACACCCCGGGGCCAGATCGCCCCGCGCCCCCCAGGACCCCGGAGACCGCCCGCGCCGCCTTGTCCCACCGGTAAGAGAGGTGGTTTAATCCACGTCGGCGGGACAGGCATTCTAGCAGCGGGACTTCAGCCCATCCGGGCCGGAGAATCGCGGGGGGGGGGGGGCCCGCCAACCGGCGCGGTGCGATTCCCGCCCCCGCCAAATCTCCGGTGCCGGAGAATTCGGCAACCGGCGGGGGCGGGATTCATGCCAGCCCCCGGCGATTCTCCGACCCGGCGGGGGGTCAGAGAATCTCGCCCAATGGGTGTAAAGACTTACAGGATGAAACTGATATTGATTAGTTTCAATGACAAAGAGCCCAAAATGTTTTGGGAGGTATCTGATATGTTGCAAAGTGTCCCAAGGTAGTTTCTGGGAATACTAAACGTTTTCCCATTCGTGGAGGCATTATTCCACATTGCTGGGGTAAAATTTGTTACCATTTCCATTCTCTCTCCTGTAGTTGGTCAGGGCTATCGAAACCCCTCTGCATAATATTGTTAGCTAGTTTTGCCATGACTTATGGCCCCTTTGTTCACTTCTTGGATGGTCTGATGGTGTTGTATATTCTAATGTCTGGTTTGCAGCCATTTTGCTTGAATGTAACCTTTAAAATAATACTGTCTTTAAAATGTCCGTTTTTCCACTTGAAATTGGCCATGTTGTATCAGGTTTAATATAATGTTCGTGTATCCTATGGAGTTCATCCAAATGATGGATTTGCTACATCTTACAATGTTAATCTTAATGGACTGAACACGATCCGCCAGCGATAGTGGAAGGATGTCCCATCTTTGTAAGTCCGCTTTGACTCTGTTCACCAGGTTAGTGAAATTCAAATTACGGCGTCGTGTCCAGTCTCGGGCCACCTGCACCCCTAAATAGCGAAAATTGGTCTCTGCCAGACAAAATGGGACCCCACACCTCCCCTCGGGAGATTTAACCACAAAATACTCACTCTTCCCAACATTAGATTTATATCCTGAAAAGGATCCAAAACGCTGTAATACCTCTGTTATCTCTCCCATACCTATCTGGATTCCTGACATACAGTAATAAGTCATCTGCATATAAAGATAATTTGTGCTCTACTCCACCCCTCACAATTCCTTTCCACTTCTCCGAGGCCCTCAAAGCTATCACCAATGGTTGGATCGCTAGTGTGAACAACAACAGGACATAGGGCATCCCTGTCTCGCCCACCCTGTGCAGCATAAATGACCCCAAATTCATATTGTCCGTCCGAACGCTAGCAGTCCAATAGCTGGACCCACAACACCAACTCCAAACATTTCCAGAACAGCAAACAAATACCTCCATTCGACCCTGTCAAACGCCTTTTTGGCATCAAGAGACACAATAATCTCCGGTTCAGGTCTCTGTCGGCACAATAACTAAGTTAAGTAGCCATCTTACAAGTCAGCTTTCTGCCCCTTACAAACCGCGTCTGATCTTTCCCTGCTACCTCTGTTCCAGCCTCAGCGCTAGGTTTTTAGCTAACAGTCTTGCGTCTATGTTAAGCAGAGAGACTGGGCGATGCGATCCACATTCTGCGGGGTCCATGTCCTTCTTCAGTAGGAGGGAGTTGGATGCTCCTCTTAATGCCTCCAGAAGGGAACCCTGCGCCAATGAGTCATTGAACATTTTCAGAACTAATGGGGTCATCTGGTCCGCAAACTTCTTGTAAAATTCTACCGGGAACCCATCAGCCCCCTGTTTCTTTTCTGCTTGCATCTTGTCTAAAGCCCTGAAAACCACCTGCAGCTTCAGCAGTGCATCTAATGTTTCCCGCAACTCCTCTCCCACCTGAGGAAACTCCAGGTCCTCCAAGAATTTAATCATCGCCTGCTCATCTTCTGGCTGTTCTGATCTGTAAAGTCCCTCATAAAAGGAACAAAACACCTCATTAATTTTCTCTGGGATAGAAACCAACCCATCCCCAGAATCCCTAATCAGCAAATTCGCCCTGGCAGCTTACTGCTGCCTTAGCTGATGAGCAAACAGTCGGCTGGCCTTCTCCCCATACTCATAAACCGTCCCTTTTACCTGTCGCAGCTATCGCACCACCCGACCCATAGGTGCCACAAGTTCCTATGTGCCAGAAGTTCTGGCGTTGGGTCACTTGCATATTCTCTATCCACCCCTAAAATTTTGTCTATTATCTCTTGACACGCCCATCTGTTCACCCTATCCAAATTGATTTGAATTATTAACATGTGTACCGAGGTACAGTGAAAAATATTGTTCTGCGTACAGTTCAGATATCGTTCCATACATGAAAAAACATAGGACATACAATAAATACACAATGTAAATACATAGACACAGGGGGTGATCTTCCGGCCAAGCTGTGCCAGAAAAGCAGCTCGCCGGGGTGCAGCGTGGCCAGTGAAAGTTGGGAGATCCCGTTCCCGGATCCACCTAACTCACAACGCCTTGTGCGATTCAACACAATCTCGCGAGACGGTGCAAGAAGAATATCGTCCACAATGGGCAGGATCACCTTTTGGCAAATCTGCATATTAGAGCGAGGCAGTAAGCCTTACTCTAATGTGCAGATTTCCAAGGTATATGAGGTTTTGGGATTCAATCCCTTTGCCTTGGAGGCTTCGGGTGAGTGCTGTTTAGTATTGGTCGTCACAAATGTGGACTAGACGGAAAGGCACTCGTAGGTGTGTCCAAGGGCATCGAAGGCCCCAAGCTGCATGCTCTTTGGGAAGGGTGGTGTCCTGCCACTTGGGTACCATGGCAGTGCCAGCCTGGCACCCTGGTAGTGCCACCTGGGTGCCAGCCAGGCCTGCCAGCTGGTAGGGGCACTGCCACTGTGGCAGGTTGACACTGCCAATGTGCCAAGCTGGCATTTTCTGCACGCACACGATTGTCCGGGATTGCCCACCATTGGTGTTGGGGGTGCAAGGGGGGAGACTTGATTCGCGCCCCCCCCCCCACTGTGCACCGCCCACACCTATCTTCAACCCCCACTTTGAACTGGATGAGGCTTAGCCTCGCACACGACAGGGGCGCATTCACCCTCCGTAAGGCCTCTGCCCATGTCTCAGCTCCTCCTCCCACTTGCGCTTAATGTCCCCCACCAGGACTTTCTCCCATTCCATCAACTCCTTATAAACATCTGACATCTTCCCCTCCCCTATTTCGTACCTCAACAGAACCTTGTCCTGCAACTCCACGGGCGACAGCCCAGGAAAGGACGGCACTTCTCTGCTTACAAAGTCCTGAAAATGCAGCTACCTAAAGCCATTCCCCTTGAACAGCTCATAATCTTCCTCCAGGTCCTCCAACTTCATATTTGCCCCCTTTAAACAGATTGCCAAAGATCTCAATCCCTGCCTGCCACCACCCCCGAAACCTCGCACCCAGCCCCGCCGGTGCAAACCTATGTTTATCACAGATCAGTGCTCACATCGGGGCACCCTCCAGCCCCAAATGCTGCTTCCACTGCCTCCACACCGTTAGGTCAACACCACCACTGGGCTCATGGAGTATCTGGCCGGTGAGGACGGTAGAGGCGGCAACAACAAAGACCTTAAACATGTTCCCCTACCCGATGCCGCTTCCATCCGTCCCCACGCTCCCTCATGGCCCACTTCCTAACTGTGGTGAATGTATTGCTACTGCAATTCACCGCTGTATTGTACTGTATTATGTTGATGCCCCTGTGGGCTCTGCCAGTGGCTCCGCCCCCTTGGGGGTGGTAAAAAAACCTGCAGCCTGTAGGCGGCACTCAGTACAGAGAAGTCGCAGGCAGGCACAGATCTAGCTTATTAAAACCACTGTTCACTTCTACTAATCGTCTCGTGTGAATTGATGGTTGCATCAATTTAATAAGATAAGATATCGCTGTGGTGAATGTATTACTGCTACCATCCACCATTGTATTACATTACATTGTATTGTAGTATGTTGATGCCCTTGTGGGCTCCGCCTATGGCTCCGCCCCCTCGGAGGAGGTATGTAGATCTGAAGCCTGTAGGCAGCACTCAGTACAGAGCAGTCGCAGGCAGGCACAGTTCTAGCTGATTAAAACCATTGTTCACTTCAACTCTTAGTCTCGTGTGAATTGATGGTCGCATCAATTTAATCAGCTACAATATCGCTATGGAAGCAGCCCTCAAACCTGATCGACTGGAACTCAACCCACAGGCAGCTGAAGCCAAAGGAATTTTTTTGCACTGGCTCCGCTGTTTTGAGGCCTACCTCGCCGCCTCCTCCTCGCCCACCGTCACCGAGGAACAGAAACTGAGTCTCCTCCACGCCCGGGTGAGCCACAGAATCTCCGTGCAGATCGAGGAAGCAACCAAGTACTCAGACGCGGTCGCGATCCTGAAAAGGCAGTACGTGAAGCCGGTGAATGAAGTGTTCGCGCAGCATCTCCTCACCACTCGTCAACGCGCCGGTGAATCGCTGGAGGAATACCTACGCGACCTGAAGGTACTCGCGCGAAACTGCAACTACAAGAACGTCACGGCCTCACAGCATATGGAACTCGCCATCCGGGACACCTATGTGGCTGGAGTCCGGTCCAACTACGTCAGACAGCGCTTGCTCGAAAAGGGCGCCCTCGACCTAGAAGGGACGGTAAAATTATCCACCTCCTAATAAGTAGCTTTTCAGAGCCTCAATGCTTTCCCCTCCGACCACGCAATCCCATCATGGACACCCAACCAGAGGGTGTCCCAGGCCTGTGCCATGCGGCTGCCCGCCCAACCCGGGGGGCTGCCCGGCTATTTCTGCGGCCAGCACCAGCACCCCAGGCAGCGTTGCCCAGCCCGGAACGCGACCTGTAGCGACTGGGGCAAGAAAGGACACTTTGCCAAAGTCTGCCTGGCCAGATCCAAAACTCCTAAATCACAGGCCGACTTTCAGACTCACAGGCCCGCAGACCCCGCAGCGAGGCTGCGTGCCTGCTGGCACCGCCCCCTTTGGATGCGTCACCAGCCTCGTGCTGTCCGTGGGGGCAGCCATCTTGGCCGCCATCTTCAACGCCGCCCGACACGTGCGACCAACGAGGGCCACCATCTTGGCCGCCACTTTCAACGCCACCCGACACGTGCGACCGACGGGGACAGCCATCTTGGGACCAACCCACCACCACCGACCACTACCAGTGACTCGGCGCAGTCACCCTCGACCAGTCACGGTCCAAGCACCTCAGGAATTCGATGATGACCGTCGGGTCAATGGCACGCAACGCCCTGCCTGTTTCACTCTGGGAGCACGGAGAGCTTCGTACATCCAGACACGGTAAGGCGCTGTTCTCTCCAAATTTCCCCCGCATTCCAAACAATCTCCCTCGCTTCCAGATCACATTCGGTCCAGATCCGGAGCTACTGTGTTGCGAACCTCGCGATACAGGCCGAGTACGCCAATTTTAAACTATATGACCTCCCCGATCTCTGCGCTCCTCTCCTGTTGGGACTGGACTTCCAGTGCAACCTCAGGAGCCTGACCCTGAAGTTAATGAATTTAAAAGGAAAGAATCTGAATCTACTAAGCATTCAAAGCCAAACAGTTGAACTGAGAACGCACACAGGAATGAATAAATACGGCTTAACGGCCATTACAGAGACATGGCTGCAGGAGGGCATGGATTGGGACCTGAACATTAAAGGGTCCAGGACATTTAGGAAAGACAGGAAGCAAGGGAAAGGTGGATGGGTGGCCCTGTTATTTAATGATGGTATTAGCACAGAGAGGAAACCAGCATGTGGAAACAGTTTGGATGGAGATGAGAAATGGTAAAAGGCAAGAAGTCACTTGTAGGAGTTGTGTACAGGCATCCTAATAATAACCGCAGGGTAGGGTGGAGCAGTGAAGGAAGAAATGATGGGAACTTGTCAGAAAGGCACAGCGATAATTGTGGGAGATTTTAATCTATGTATAGACTGTAAAAATCAAAGGAGTGAAGGTAGCTTTGATGAGTTCATAGAATGTTTCCAGGATAGTTTTATAGAACAGAATGTTTTGGAACCAACCAGAGAGCAGGCTATACTTAACTTGGTATCGTGCAATAAGGTGATTATAATTAATGATCTTCTAGTGAACGCACCCCTAGGTAGCAGCAACCATAATATGATTGAAATTTACGCTCAGTTTGAGGGAGAGAGGAGTGGGTCCGACACTGTTTTAAAACTTAAATAAGGGCAATTATGAGGGCGTGAAAGCAGAGCTGGCTAAATTGAATTGGCAAATTAGGTCGAGGGATCGGTCAATAGTGGCAAACGTTTGAGTAGATATTTCAAAATGCACAGAATAGATACATTCCGCTGAGTAAGAAAAAGTCCAAGGGACGGACACACTATCCATGGTTGACTAGAAAGGTTAAAGATAGCGTCAACCGGGACTTCCGGGTGCGGCGATGACCAGCTGAGTCGCACGTTTCGGCAGCTCCCTGTGAAACGGACTTTTGGGCTCTTGATAGGAGCCCCAACGGCAATTTTAACGGCTGAAAACACCGTGCGGTAAACCAGAAGGGTGTTCCCCCTGGACACGGATGGAAAAAGGAGAGGAAAGTGGCCGGATTGCAGCGGATCCTTTGGAACAACGGCAAGGAAGGCAAGCAGAAACCAAGATGGCGTCGGAAGGTGGCAGTTTCATATGGGGCCCTGAACAACAAGAGTTTTTGAAACGCTGCGTGGAGGAGATAAAAAAGGAAATGAAGAAAGAGTTGTTGGCCCCGATATTACAGGCGATTGAAGGGCTGAAAGAGGAACAAAAGACCCAGGAGCAGGAGCTTCGGGTCGTGAAGGCGAAAGCAGCAGAGAATGAAAACGACATACAGGGCCTGGTGGTGAAGTCGGAGATACAGGAGGCACACCAGAAACGATCTGTGGAGAGGTTGGAGGCACTGGAAAATAACGCAAGGAGGAACAACTTGAGGATTCTTGGCCTTCCTGAAGGTGTGGAGGGGGCGGACGTCGGGGCATATGTGAGCACGATGCTGCACTCGTTAATGGGAGTGGAGGCCCCGACGGGTCCGTTGGAGGTGGAGGGAGCATACCGAGTTATGGTGCGAGGACCGAGAGCAGGAGAAGCTCCCAGAGCCATAGTGGTGAGATTTCTCCGTTTTAAGGATAGAGAAATGGTCCTTAGATGGGCGAAGAAAACTCGGTGTAGTAAATGGGAGAACGCGGTGATCCGCGTCTATCAAGATTGGAGTGCGGAGGTGGCGAGAAGGAGGGCGAGCTTTAATCGGGCCAAAGCGGTACTTCACAAAAAAAAGATAAAGTTTGGAATGCTGCAACCGGCAAGACTGTGGGTCACATATCAAGGGAGGCACCACTACTTTGAGACGGCGGATGAAGCGTGGACTTTTATTGTAGAAGAAAAATTGGAATGATTGGACTACGAAAATGAACGTTTGGACAAAGTGGTGGGACGAGTGCGGGGGTGGGGGTGGCGAAGAGGGATTGTATGATTAATCCTGCGGTATGGTAACTTTTCTTTCTCCCACAGGTGGTGATGGGGGGAGGTGGGGAGGGAGAGGAGATGGGGCGTTGGCCATGGGAGGCGGGGCCGAGGGAGAGGCGCGGGCTTGGTTCCCGCGCTATGATAATTATGGCGGGAATAGAGAAGCAGGAAGGAGGGGGCGCCGCACGGGGCGAGCCGTGATCACGGGGGGAAGCCGAGGTCAGCCAGAGTTTGCTGACTTCTGGGAGCAACATGGGGGGAGTAATTACGCTAGCGGGGGGTCTAGCGGGGGGGGGGGGAGGGGGGAATTACTGGGTTGCTGCTGCTGGGGAAAGGGGGGAGTGGGTGCGGGAAAGGATGGGCGGGGGGGCACCGTCTGGGAGAAATACAGCCGCGTGGGAACTGGGCGAGAAGCTGGAAAAAGATGATGGCTAACCGGCAAGGGGGGGGGGGGGTGGGAAGCCCCCCAACCCGGCTGATCACGTGGAACGTGAGGGGGCTTAACGGGCCGATAAAGAGGGCATGAGTACTCGCACACCTTAAGAAACTTAAAGCAGATGTGGTCATGTTACAGGAAACGCACCTGAAACTGATAGATCAGGTTAGGCTGCGCAAAGGATGGGTAGGGCAGGTGTTCCATTCGGGGCTGGATGTGAAAAACAGGGGGGTGGCTATATTAGTGG
Source organism: Scyliorhinus torazame (assembly GCF_047496885.1). Lineage (NCBI taxonomy): Eukaryota > Metazoa > Chordata > Chondrichthyes > Carcharhiniformes > Scyliorhinidae > Scyliorhinus > Scyliorhinus torazame. The sequence continues at coordinate 112,536,580 of NC_092717.1, forward strand.
GGAAGCGGGTAATGTTCGAGGCAAAGACTATAGTGGCGGATAACGGGGGCAGATACGTAATGGTGAGTGGCAAATTACAGGGAGAGATGGTGGTGTTGGTAAACGTGTATGCCCCGAATTGGGACGATGCCAATTTTATGAGGCGAATGCTAGGACGCATCCCAGACCTAGAGACCGGAAAGCTGATAATGGGGGGAGACTTTAACACGGTGTTGGAACCAAGGCTGGATAGGTCGAAGTCCAGGACTGGTAGGAGGCCGGCAGCAGCCAAGGTGCTTAAGGATTTTATGGAGCAGATGGGAGGGGTGGACCCGTGGAGATTCAGTAGACCTAGGAGTAAGGAGTTCTCGTTTTTCTCCTATGTCCATAAAGTCTATTCACGCATAGACTTTTTTGTGTTGGGTAGGGCATTGATCCCGAGGGTGAGGGGAACGGAATATACGGCTATAGCCATTTCGGATCATGCCCCACACTGGGTAGACTTGGAGATAGGGGAGGAAACAAGAGGGCGTCCACCCTGGAGAATGGATATGGGACTAATGGCGGAAGAGGGGGTGTGCCTAAGGGTGAGGGGATGCATTGAAAAGTACTTGGAACTCAATGACAATGGGGAGGTTCAGGTGGGAGTGGTCTGGGAGGCGTTGAAGGCGGTGGTTAGGGGGGAGCTGATATCAATAAGGACACATAAAGGGAAGCAGGAGAGTAAGGAACGGGAGCGGTTGTTGCAAGAACTTTTGAGGGTGGACAGACAGTATGCGGAAGCACCGGAGGAGGGACTGTATAGGGAAAGGCAAAGGCTGCATGTGGAATTTGACTTGCTGACCACAGGCACTGCAGAGGCACAATGGAGGAAGGCGCAGGGTGTACAGTATGAATATGGAGAGAAGGCGAGCAGATTGCTGGCACACCAATTGAGGAAAAGGGGAGCAGCGAGGGAAATAGGGGGGGTGAGAGACGAAGATGGAGAGACGGAGCGGAGAGAGTGAATGAAGTGTTTAAGACATTTTATAAAAAATTGTATGAAGCTCAACCCCCGGATGGGAGGGAGAGAATGATGGAGTTTTTGGATCGGCTGGAAATTCCCAAGGTGGAAGAGCAGGAAAGGATGGGATTGGGAGCACAGATCACGGTAGAAGAAGTGGTGAAAGGAATTAGGAACATGCAGACGGGAAAGGCCCCGGGACCGGACGGATTCCCAGTTGAATTTTACAGAAAATATTTGGACTTGCTCGCCCCGCTACTGACGAGGACCTTCAACGAGGCAAAGGAAAGGGGACAACTGCCCCCGACTATGTCAGAAGCAACGATATCGCTTCTTTTAAAGAAGGAAAAGGATCCGCTACAATGCGGGTCCGACAGACCAATCTCCCTCCTCAATGTAGATGCCAAGGTCTTGGCCAAGGTAATGGCAATGAGAATAGAGGAATGTGTCCCGGGGGTGGTTCATGAGGACCAAACTGGGTTTGTGAAGGGGAGACAGCTGAACACGAACATACGGAGGTTGTTAGGGGTAATGATGATGGCCCCACCAGAGGGTGAAACGGAGATAGTAGTGGCGATGGATGCCGAGAAAGCATTTGATAGAGTGGAGTGGGATTATCTGTGGGAGGTGTTGAGGAGATTTGGGTTCGGAGAGGGGTATGTTAGATGGGTGCAGCTGTTGTATAGGGCCCCAGTGGCGAGTGTGGTCACGAATGGACGGGGATCGGCATATTTTCGGCTCCATAGAGGGACAAGGCAGGGATGTCCTCTGTCCCCATTACTGTTTGCACTGGCGATTGAGCCCCTGGCGATAGCGCTGAGAGGTTCCAAGGGATGGAGGGGAATACTTAGGGGAGGAGAAGAACACCGGGTATCTTTATATGCGGATGATCTGCTACTATATGTGGCGGATCCAGCGGAGGGGATGCCAGAAATAATGCGGATACCTGGGGAGTTTGGGGATTTTTCAGGGTATAAATTGAACATGGGAAAGAGTGAGCTGTTTGTGGTGCATCCAGGGGAGCAGAGTAGAGAAATAGAAGACCTACCGTTGAGGAAGGTAACAAGAGACTTTCGTTACCTGGGGATCCAGATAGCTAAGAATTGGGGCACATTGCACAGGCTAAATTTGACGCGGTTGGTGGAACAGATGGAGGAAGATTTCAAGAGATGGGATATGGTAGCATTGTCAATGGCAGGGAGGGTGCAGGCAGTTAAGATGGTGGTCCTCCCGAGATTCCTTTTTGTGTTTCAGTGTCTCCCGGTGGTGATCACGAAGGCTTTTTTCAAAAGGATAGAAAAGAGTATCATGGGTTTTGTTTGGGCCGGGAAGACTCCGAGAGTGAGGAAGGGATTCTTACAGCGTAGTAGGGATAGGGGGGGGCTGGCACTACCGAGCCTAAGTGAGTATTATTGGGCCGCTAATATTTCAATGGTGAGTAAGTGGATGGGAGAGGAGGAAGGAGCGGCGTGGAAGAGATTAGAGAGGGCGTCCTGTAGGGGGACCAGCCTGCAGGCTATGGTGACAGCCCCATTGCCGTTCTCACCAAGGAACTATACCACGAGTCCGGTGGTGGTAGCTACACTGAAGATTTGGGGACAGTGGAGACGACATAGGGGAAAGACCGGAGCACTGGGGGGGTCCCCGATAAGAAACAACCATAGGTTTGCCCCGGGGGGAATGGATGGGGGATATGGAATGTGGCAAAGAGCAGGTATAACGCAATTGAAAGATCTATTTGTGGATGGGAAGTTTGCGAGTCTGGGAGCGCTGACCGAGAAATATGGGTTGCCCCAAGGGAATGCATTCAGGTACATGCAATTGAGGGCTTTTGCGAGGCAGCAGGTGAGGGAATTCCCGCAGCTCCCGACACAAGAGGTGCAGGACAGAGTCATCTCAAAGAAATGGGTGGGGGACGGTAAGGTGTCGGATATATATAGGGAAATGAGAGACGAAGGGGAGACTATGATGGACGAACTAAAAGGGAAATGGGAAGAAGAGCTAGGGGAGGAGATTGAGGAGGGGATGTGGGCAGATGCCCTAAACAGGGTAAACTCGTCGTCCTCGTGTGCCAGGCTAAGCCTGATTCAGTTTAAGGTATTACACAGGGCACATATGACTGGAACACGGCTCAGTAAATTTTTTTGGGTGGAGGATAGGTGTGCGAGGTGCTCGAGAAGCCCAGCGAATCATACCCATATGTTTTGGTCATGCCCGGCACTACAGGGGTTTTGGATGGGGGTGACAAAGGTGCTTTCGAAAGTAGTAGGAGTCCGGGTCGAACCAAGCTGGGGGTTGGCTATATTTGGGGTTGCACAAGAGCCGGGAGTGCAGGAGGCGAAAGAGGCCGATGTTTTGGCCTTTGCGTCCCTAGTAGCCCGGCGCAGAATATTGCTAATGTGGAAAGAAGCCAAGCCCCCGGGGGTGGAGACCTGGATAAATGATATGGCGGGGTTCATAAAGTTAGAGCGGATTAAGTTCGTCCTAAGGGGGTCGGCTCAAGGGTTTACTAGGCGGTGGCAACCGTTCGTCGAATATCTTGCGGAAAGATAGATAGGGGAGAACAAAGAAGGCAGCAGCAGCGGCCCAGGACTTGGGGGGGGGGGGGGGGGGGGAGGGATGGGGGGGGGGGGGGGGGTGTGGCCTGAGACAAGGCAGTTGCCAATTAGGGCTAGTTTTTATTTTTTGTTATTTAATATTTATTTATTTGTTGTTTTTGTTTAAATTTAAAAAAGGTCATTATTATCTGTATTGTTACAATGTTGTGTAAAGGATGCACAATGTACTGTGTTGGTTGACCAAAAATTTTCAATAAAATATTATTTTTAAAAAAAAAGATAGCGTCAACCTAAGACGGGATGTCAGAGGTAGGTTCTTTACCCAGAGAGTAGTGGGGGCATAGAATACAATGCCCGTGGAAGTAATTGAGTCAGAAACATTACGGACCTTCAAGCGGCTATTGGATAGGTACATGGATTACCGTAGAATGATGGGGTGTAGATTAATTTGTTCTTTATCTAGGACAAAGGTTCGGCACAACATCGTGGGCCGAAGGGCCTGTTCTGTGCTGTATTTTCTATGTTCTATGTTCGGCGGGCCCTACCCCCTCTCACCATATGTAGCCTCGCGACCCTTAAGGTCGCCCCTCCCTCGCTCTTCGCGAACTTCACCGCCAACTGTAAACCCGTCGCCACCAGGAACAGGAGTTACAGTGCCCAGGTCAGGACTTTTATCAAGTCAGAGGTCCAGCGGCTCTTGGGGGGAGGGGGGGGGGGGGGGGGTCATCGGGGCCAGTAATAGCCCCTGGAGAGCCCAAGTGGTGGTCGTCAGGACCGGGGAGAAAAACAGGATGGTTGTAGACTACAGCCAAACCATAAACCGGTACACTCAACTCGATGCGTACCCACTTCCCCGGATAGCGGACATGGTGAATCAGATTGCACACTACCGGGTGTTCTCCACGGTAGATCTGAAGTCCGCATACACCAGCTCCCTATCTGCCTGGAACATCGCCACTACACGGCCTTTGAGGCAGACGGCCACCTCTTCCACTTCCTCCGGGTCCCCTTCGGCGTCACCAATGGGGGTCTCGGTCTTCCAAAGAACGATGGACCGAATGGTGGACCAGTACTGTCTGCAGGCAACATTTCCGTACTTGGACAATGTCACCATCTGCGGCCATGATCAGCAGGACCACGACGCCAACCTTCAGAAGTTTCTTCAAACCGCCCAAGCCCTCAGTCTCACTGAAAACGAGGAGAAGTGTGTTTTCCGCACAACCCGACTGGCCATCCTCGGCTATGTCGTGGAAAACGGAGTCCTAGGGCCCGGCCCTGACCGCATGCGCCCCCTCCTGCAGCTCCCTCTCCCCCACTGCCCAAAGGCCCTGAAAAGATGCCTCGGGTTCTTTTCATATTATGCCCAGTGGGTCCCCAACTATGCGGACAAAGCCCGCCCATTTATCAAAACCACCACCTTTCCCCTGTCGACTGAGGCCCGCCTGGCCTTCAGCCGCATCAAGGCAGATATTATCAAAGCCGCAATGCACGCGGTGGACGGTTCCATCCCATTCCAGGTGGAGAGCGATGCGTCAGAGGTCGCCCTCGCCGCTACCCTTAACTAGGCAGGCAGACCCGTAGCCTTTTTTCCCGTACCCTCAACGCCTCCGAGATTCAACACTCCTCAGTCGAAAAAGAAGCTCAAGCCATTGTGGAAGCTGTGCGGCATTGGAGGCACTACCTGGCTGGTTGGAGGTTCACTCTCGTCACCGACCAACGGTCGGTAGCCTTCATGTTCAACTGTACACAGCGGGGCAAGATTAAGAATGATAAAATCTTGAGGTGGAGAATCGAACCGGCTCCTCCACTACATCAAGGCCCGCAACCTGCTCTACTCCACCGAGGAGGTCAGGGCCATGACCAGGGACTGCCAGATCTGCGCGGAGTGTAAGCCGCACTTCTATCGACCAGATAAGGCCCACCTGGTGAAGGCATCCCGGCCCTTTGAGCGCCTCAGCATCGATTTGAAAGGGCCCCTCCCCTCAACTGACCGCAATGCGTATTTCCTTAATGTCATTGACGAGTTCTCCCGTTTCCCCTTTGCAATCCCATGCCTCGACATGACCGCGGCCACTGTCATTAAGGCCCTGCATAGTATCTTCACCCTGTTCAGTTTCCCCACTTATGTCCACAGTGGCCGGGGCTCCTCATTTATGAGTGATGAGCTGCGTCAGTGCCTGCTCGGTAAGGGCATTGCTTCAAGCAGGACTACCAGCTACAACCCCCGGGGAAACGGACAGGTGGAGGGGAGAATGCGACAGTATGGAAGGCCGTCCTTCTGGCCCGACGGTCTTGGAGTCTCCCAGTTTCCCGCTGGCAGGAGGTCCTCCCCAACGTGCTCCACTCCATTAGGTCACTCCTTTGCACAGCCACGAACGAGACGCCTATTTGTTTTCATGACCGCCTATTTGTTTTCCCCCGGAAATCCACCTCCAGGGTCTCGCTTCCGTCCTGGCTGACAACACCGGGGCCGGTCCTCCTCTGAAAGCACGTGAGGTGCCATAAGTCCGACCCCCTGATCGAGAGAGTCCAGCTCCTTCACGCCAACCCCCAGTATGCCTACGTGGCGTACCACGACGGTTGCCAAGATACAGTCTCCCTCCGGGATGTGGCACCCGCCGGTTCCCTGCGACCATCACCAACCACCCCCACCCTACACCCATGCATGGCCTACACCCCCCCTTCCCCCCATCGCCGACCTACAGGGATGAAGCGCCAGAAGACACGCTCCCGGAGTCAGCACCCATGCCCGCAGCGACGAGTCCAACACCCGTGCCCGCAGCGACGAGTTCATCACCCGTGCCCGCAGCGAAACCAGAGCTGGACTTCAATTTTTAACAGGGGGCGAATTTGGTGAATGCATTACTGCTACAATTCACCATTGTATTACATTACATTGTATTGTAGTATGTTGATTCCCTTGGCACCCCAGTGGGGGTGAAGTGGGCTCACATATCGAGTCTGTCCGGAGCCTTAATCATTCTTTGTGATCGCCTCAGCTCCGGCTGCGCTGCGGGCACAGGTGTTGGACTCGCCGCTACGGGCACGCGTGTTGGACTCGTTGACTCCGGGAGCATGTCGTCTGGAGCTTCATCACGGTGTGTCGCCGATGGGGGAAGTGGGGGTGTAGGCCGTGTAGTGGCGTGGGCGGTGTTCAGAATCCCCAGGGGGGCTGCTGGTAGGCCGCCGTGAGGGATTCGGTTGGTGATGATAGGCAGTGTAGGGTGGGCATTGGTGATGGTCGCTGGGGAACCGGTGAGCGCCAGATCCCGGAGGGAGACGGTATCCTGTCGTCCGTCGCGGTGCGCCACGTAGGCATACTGAGGGTTGGCATGTAGAAGCTGGACCCTCTCGCCCAGGGGGTCGGACTTATGGCTCCTCATGTGCTTCCGGAGGAGGACAGGCCCCGGTGTTGTCAGCCAGGATGGAAGCGAGACCCCGGAGATGGACTGCCTGGGGAAGACAAATGGACAGTCGTGAGGGGTCTCGTTTGTGGCTGTGCAGAGGAGCGACCGAATGCAATGGAGCATGTTGGGGAGGACCTCCTGCCAGCGGGAAACCAGGAGACTTCTAGACCGTAGGGCCAGAAGGACAGCCTTCCATACCGCCGCGTTCTCCCTCTCCACCTGTCCGTTTCCCTGGGGGTTGTAGCTGGTAGTCCTGCTCGAGGCAATGCCCTTACCGAGCAGGTACTGACGCAGCTCATCGCTCATAAAAGAGGAGCCCCGGTCACTGTGGGCGTAAGTGGGGAAACCGAACAGGGTGAAGATGCTGTGCAGGGCCTTAATGACAGTGGCCGCGGTCATGTCGGGACATGGGACGGCAAAGAAGAAACAGGAGTACTCGTCAACGACGTTGAGAAAGTACACGTTGCGGTCAGTGGAGGGAGGGCCCCTTTGAAATCGACGCTGAGGCGCTCAAAGGGGCGGGAGGCCTTCACCAGGTGAGCCTTGTCTGGCCGATAGAAGTGCGGCCTGCACTCAGTGCAGACTTGGCAGTCCCTGGTCATGGCCCTGACCTCCTCGGTGGAGTAGGGCAGGTTGCGGGCCTTGATGAAGTGGAAACGCCGGGTGACCCCCGGGTGACGGAGGTCATTGTGGATGGCCCGAAGTCGGTCATCTTGAGCGCTGGCGCATGTGCCACGGGACAGGGCATCCGGGAGCTCATTGAGCTTCCCAGGACGATACACGATATCATAATTATAGGTGGAGAGTTCGATTCTCCACCTCAAGATCTTATTCTTGATCTTGCCCTGCTGTGTATTGTTGAACATAAAGGCTACCGACCGTTGGTCGGTGACGAGGGTGAACCTCCTACCGGCCAGGTAGTGCCTCCAATGCTGCACAGCTTCCACAATGGCTTGAGCTTCCTTTTCGACAGAGTGTCGAATCTCGGAGGCGTTGAGGATACGGGAAAAGAAGGCCACGGGCCTGCCTGCCTGGTTAAGGGTAGCGGCCAGGGCGACGTCTGACGCATCACTCTCCACCTGGAAGGGGATGGACTCGACCACCGCGTGCATCGCGGCCTTAGTAATGTCTGCCTTGATGTGGCTGAAGGCCAGGCGGTCCTCAGTCGTCAGGTGAAAGATGGTGGCTTTGATAAGTGGGCCGGCTTTGTCCGCATAGTTGGGGACCCACTGGGCATAGTATGAGAAGAACACCAGACATCTTTTCAGGGCCTTGGGCAGTGGGGAAGGGGGAGTTGCAGGAGGGGGCGCATGAGGTCGGGGTCGGGCCCTAGGACTACGTTTTCCACAACATAGCCGAGGATGGCGAGTCAGGTTGTGCGGAAAACGCATTTCTCCTTGTTGTAGGTGAGATTCAGGGATTGGGCGGTTTGGAGGAACTTCTGAAGGTTAGCGTCGTGGTCCTGCTGATCATGGCCGCAGATGGTGACATTATCGAAGTACGGGAACGTGGCCCGCAGCCCGTACTGGTCAACCATTCGGCCCATTGTTATTTGGAAGACCGAGACTCCATTGGTGACGCCGAAGGAGGCCCTGAGGAAGTGGAAGAGGCGGCAGTCTGCCTCAAAGGCAGTGTAGTGGCGGTCATCCGGGCAGATCGGAAGCTGGTGGTATGCGGACTTCAGATCTACCGTGGAGAAAACCCGGTAGTGTGTGTGGTAAACCATTGTTGTACCTATATTAGGTGATGTATGATAGGACCTGTACTACAGGTACAACGGTAATCCCTGTCTGCTGGCTCCGCCCAGGAGGCGGAGTATAAATATGTGTGCCCTCTGTGCAGCAGCCATTTCGCCAGCTGCTGTGGGTGGCCACACATCTTAGAGCAATAAAGCCTCAGTTGTACTCAACTCTCGTCTTTGTGCAATTGATCGTGCATCAATTTATTGCTCTAAGATTTTCAGAAGATGGACCTCCGTATCAAGCCGGATCGCCTGCAGCTGGATCCACAATCAAGCAACACCAAAAAGGACTTTCAGCACTGGCTAGCTTGTTTCGAGGTGTACATCAACTCGGCGCCAAACTCTGTTCCGGAGGCTCAGAAAATACAGATACTGTACTCGAGGTTGAGCTCCAACGTCTTTCCGCTGATCCAGGACGCGCCAAACTACCTCGAAGCCATGACGCTACTCAAAGAAAATTACGCGCAGAAGACGAACATGTTCTTCGCCAGGCACATACTCGCCACTCGCACTCAACTCCCTGGTGAGTCCATAGAAGACTTCTGGCGGGCCCTAATCCCGCTAGTCCGGGACTGTGACTGTCAAGCCGTTACGGCCACGGAACATTCAAACCTCCTTATGCGGGAAGCTTTTGTTACAGGGATTGGGTCGGACCTGAGACGCCAGCAACTTCTAGAGAGGTCCACACTCAATCTCACAGAGACAAAGAAGCTAGCGCTCTCTATGACGGTCGCCTCGCGCAATATCCAGGCCTACACCTCCAGCCGGGAAGCCCACCCATCCTACGCATCGTGGTCCCCACAGACGGCCGCCCCAGCGGGGGCCTTACCCAGCCAATATGCCTGCGCCTCGCGCAAGCAAGTGAACCCCGGGAGTCCCCGATGTTACTTTTGCGGCCAGCAGAAACACCCCCGCCAACGCTGCCCGGCCTGCGCTGCCCTTTGTAAGGCTTGCGGTAAGAAGGGGCACTTCGCCGCGGTGTGCCAGGCCCGCGCAGTCGCCGCTATCGCCCCCACCCCCCTCGTTTACGGACAATGGGCGCCGCCATCTTCACCTCCCCGGACCACGTGCGGCCAGTGGGCGCTGCCATCTTCTCCCCCTCAGACCAAGCGCGGCCAGTGGGCGCCGCCATCCTCTTCCCCCTCAGACCAAGTGCGGCCAGTGGGCGTCACCATCTTTTTCAACCCTCGTCACGTGCGGCCCATTTTGTCCTCCCCAAGATCTTCAGGCTCTGCCATCTTGTCTCCCCCACGGTACATGGGCACCACCAGTGTTCCAGGACCCGTGCCCCCCCCGGGCATCCCTTTCATCCGACATCAGCGACGACCAACCACGACTCGCCACAGTGACCATCGACCAGTCTCATCCGCACAACCTGGCTACCACATCGACCAGCGTTCAAATCGATGGACACGTGACCTCTTGCCTGCTGGACTCCGGGAGCACCGAAAGCTTCATCCACCCGGATGCAGTAAGGCACTGCTCCCTCGCGGTACAATCCCACCAATCAAAGAATCTCCCTGACCTCTGGATCCCATTCTGTGGCGATTTGGGGTACTGTACGGTCACACTCACGGTCCAGGGCGTAGAATTCAGCGGCTTCCACCTCTACGTCCTCCCTAATCTCTGCGCTGCCCTCCTGCTAGGCCTGGACGTCCAGTGTAACCTCCAGAGACTAACCCTGAAATTCGGCGGGCCCCTACCACCCCTTACTGTGTGTGGCTTCTCGACCCTAAAGGTCAATCCACCTTCCCTCTTCGCAAATCTAACCCCAGTTTGCAAACCCGTCACCACCAGGAGCAGATGGTACAGCACCCAGGACCCGGTATTTCTCCACAGCTCCACTCTCCTAAACCTCACCTACAACAAGGAGAAGTGCGTGTTCAGCACGAACCGCTTAGCCATCCTCGGCTATGTGGTCCAGAACGGAGCCGACCGCATGTGCCCCTCATGGAGCTCCCCCTCCCCCACTGCCCCAAGGCCCTCAAACGCTGCCTGGTGTTCTTTTCATACTACGCCCAGTGGGTCCCAGATGCCCTATCCCGAGGTACATGTGCCAGCGCACAAGTAGACCGACCCCGGACCCTGCACGACAGCCTTTGTCACCCGGGTGTCACACGGTTGTACCATTTTATAAAGGCCTGCAATCTGCCCTACTCCGTCGAGGAAGTACGGACAATCACCAGGAACTGCCAGGTCTGTGCGGAGTGCAAGCCACACTTCTACCAGCCAGACCGTGCGCGCCTGGTGAAGACCTCCCGCCCCTTTGAGCGCCTCAGCGTGAATTTCAAAGGGCCCCTCCCCTCGACCGACCGTAATACGTATTTTTTCAGTGTGGTCGATCAGTACTCCAGATTCCCCTTCGCCATCCCATGCCCTGACATGACGTCTGCCACTGTCATCAAAGCTCTCAACACAATCTTTGCTCTGTTCGGTTTCATCGCCTACATCCACAGTGACAGGGGATCATCATTCATGAGTAATGAGCTGCTTCAGTTCCTGCTCAGCAGGGGTATCGCCTCCAGCAGGACGACAAGCTATAACCCCCGGTGAAACGGACAGGTAGAGAAAGAGAACGGGACGGTATGGAGGGCCGTCCAACTGGTCCTACGGTCCAGGAACCTCCTGGCCTCCCGCTCGCATGAGGTCTCCCTGATGCATTACACTCAATTCGGTCACTACTGTGCACGACGGTAATCCCTGCCTGCTGGCTCCGCCCAGTAGGCGTAGTATAAATATGTGTGCCCTCCGTGCAGCAGCCATTTCGCCAGCTGCTGTGGGAGGCCACACACCTTAGAGCAATAAAGCCTCAGTTGTATTCAACTCTCGTCTTTGTGCAATCGATTGTGCATCAGTGTGCAATCTGATTAACCATATCCGCTATGCGGGGAAGGGGTTACGCATTGAGTTGCGTGTACCGATTTATGGTCTGGCTGTAGTCTACATCCATCCGATTCTTTTACCCGGTCCTGACAACCACCACTTGGACTCTCCAGGGGCTATTACTCGCCTCGATGATCCCCTCCCTCAAGAGCCGCTGGACATCCAACTTGATAAAAGTCCTGTCCTGGGCACTGTACCGCCTGCTCGTGACGGGTATACAGTCAGAGGTGAGGTTCGCGAAGAGCGAGGGAGGGTCGCGAGGCTACATAGGGTGAGAGGAGGTAGGGGTCCGCCAAACTTCAGGGTCAGGCTTCTGAGGTTGCACCATCGTACCTGTAGTATAGGTCCTACCACACATCACCTAATATAGGTGCAACAGTGGTTTACCACGGAACCTCCGGTTGCGGCTATGCTGAGCTAAGTCGCACGTTCGGCAGCTCCCGCCAGAAACTGACTTTTGGGCTTTTTTTTAGGGGCCCCAGCGGCATTTGTTTGACGGTTCCCAGTGTGGGAAGGTGACAGTACAATTTCCCCGGTACTGTATGGATTGGACCAGGAATGGAGCGGTGAAAAAAGTAATTCTGGTGCAGCGAAAAGTGCGAGGGAGGAAAGCCAAGATGGCGGCGGGTGGAGACCAGGCAGCGTGGGCGCAGTGGTCGCAAGAGCAGCAGGAGTTTCTCAAGCGCTGCTTCACGGAATTGAAAACAGAGCTGCTGGAGCCGATGAAGGCTTCGATGGACAAACTGGTCGAGATCCAGAAGGCCCAAGGGGCGGCAATCCGGGAGGTGCGGCAGAAGGCCTCGGAGAATGAGGACGAGATATTGGGCCTGGCGGTGAAGGTGGAGGCGCACGAGGCGCTGCATAAGAAATGGCAGGAGAAGTTCGAGGACATGGAGAATCGGTCGTGGAGGAAGAACCTGCGGATTCTGGGTCTCCCGGACGGAGTGGAGGGGTCGGATGCTGGAGCATATGTGGTTACGATGCTGAACACGTTGATGGGCGCGCGTGCCTTCCCAAGGCCCCTGGAGCTGGATGGGGCCCACCGAGTCGTGGCGAGGAGGCCCAAGTCTAACGAGCCGCCACGGGCGGTATTGGTGCGGATCCACCACTTGGTGGACAGGGAGTGTGTCCTAAGATGGGCAAAAAAGGAGCGGAGCAGCAGGTGGGAGTATGCAGTGGTCTGTATATACCAGGACTGGAGCGCGGAGGTGGCCAAGAAGAGGGCCGGGTACAATCGGGCTAAGGCGGTTCTGCATCGGAAGGGGGTGAAATTTGGGATGCTGCAGCTGGCGAGACTGTGGGTCACATTTAAGGACCGGCACCATTACTTTGAGACGCCGGAGGAGGCGTGGACCTTTATTCAGGCCGAAAAGTTGGACACGGACTGAGGGTCGGTTGTGAGGGGGGCTACTGTGGTTACTGTATGTTGGGGGATGTTCTGTTCTATTCTGTATTGTTTCCTTGGGTGCTGGGTGGGGTAGGGTGAAATGTTTTGAAGTGGGGGTTTTGTGAGAGTGTGGGTGTCGGTGGTTGGAGCGCGGGGCCGCATTGGGGGAGGGGAGATGGGAGGCCCGAGGTGGGGGAGCTGGGATTAGGCCGCAAAAGGGAGTTGCGCCAGAGAGGGCGGGGCCGGTTTGATGGAAAGCGCAGGTTTTTTCCCGCGCTAGGGAGGGAAGGGGGCAGGGCCGGTGGGGAAGGGCGGTGTTGAAGAGGAGCGCCCGCTGATGGACAGGAGGGGCGGGGGGGGAGACTACCACATTGGGGGCCGATGGAGTGGCGGGAGTGGCCGGGGTCAGCAGGAGTCAGCTGACTTACGGGAGTGCTATGGGGGGAGCAACGCAGCTAGGGGTTGACCTAGCTGGGAGGGAGGGGGGGTGGGGGGGGGGGGGGGGTTGCTCCTGCATTGGCGAAAGGGGAGCTGGAGCTCGGAGAGAGAGTCGGGGCGGAGGTCTGCCGCTGGGGGTATAGGAGAGTACGGGAGGCGTGGGCATGTGGCTGGCCTAGAAAAGGGGATGGCAACCAGCAAGGGGGGGGAAGGGGGGGTTGTAACTTGGAATGTGGGAGGCCTGAATGGGCCGGTCAAGAGGGCCCGTGTGTTCGCGCACCTGAAGGGAATGAAGGCAGATGTGGTTATGCTTCAGGAGACGCATTTGAGGGTGGCAGATCAGGTTAGGCTGAGAAAAGGGTGGGTAGGGCAGATATCCCACTTGGGGTTTGACGCAAAGAATCGAGGGGTGGCGATTTTGGTGGGGAAGCGGGTGTCGTTTGAGGCGCTGAACATCGTGGCAGACAATGGAGGTAGGTATGTGATGGTGAGTGGTAAGCTGCAGGGGGTGCAGGTGGTATTAGTGAATGTATATGCCCCGAATTGGGACGATGCCGGATTTATGTGGCGCATGTTTGACCGGATTCCCGACCTGGAGGCAGGGAGCTTGATGATGGGGGGGACTTCAACACGGTACTGGATCCAGCATTGGACCACTCCAGGTCCAGGACGGGTAAGAGGCCGGCGGCGGCCACGGTGCTGAGGGGGTTTATGGACCAGATGGGAGGAGTGGACCCATGGAGGTTTGTCAGGCCGGGGGCCAGGGAATTTTCTTTTTTTTTCCCATGTCCATAAAGCCTACTCCCGGATAGACTTCTTCGTTATGAGCAGGGCACTAATCCCGAGGGTGCAGGACATGGAGTATTCGGCCATAGCCATCTCAGACAATGCCCCGCATTGGGTGGAGCTGGAGCTAGGGGAGGAGAGGGACCAGCGCCCGCTGTGGCGCCTGGATGTGGGCTTGCTGGCGGATGAGGAGGTGAGCGGGCGGATCCGGGGGGTGCATTGATAGCTATCTAGAGGCTAACGATAATGGAGAGTGTAGCACAATCAATCACTCATGAGATGAGATGAGAAGGAGTCGAACGATGGCTTTATTACGCAGACTTGTTCCCCAGCAGCACAGTTACAGAATGCGGCTGCTGGGAGAACCCAGGCTCTTATACTCTGCCTTACTGGGTGGAGCCAGCAGGGGGCTGATCCAATCGGGACCCAGTGTCTGTACACCAATAGCCTCTTGGCATCACAGGGTATCTTAATGCCCTTAATACATACCACCACATTCACCCCTTGTTAAAAATGAACCCGGCGGGGTAGTGGGCCGTATGGTGGTAAGGGTTTCCAGAGTTAGTACCTAGGATGCCGCTAACATGGCGGCTGTGCTCCAATATCAAATACTAGTACTACTTACAATGCCGCTTTTACTGGGCAACAAAAACAAATTATTGACTGAGGCATTTCTTGCTTTATTGTACTGATTCGATGAGTCGAATGGATGCCCTGGTCGTCCTCGCCGATCGTCTTAACCCCGGTGGTGATGCAGGCGCTGGTTCGGGCCCCGTCGTCTCTGGGAGCGTCGCGATGCCTCTTCCCGCTCCAATACCCCTATTCGGGGCCGGGGTAAGGACCGATCCACCTGGGAAGGGGGTGGCTGTGGGGTGTGCCGGTGGGAGGGAGGGGGTGATTTGTGTTGGGGGTGTGTGTGTGGCTCCAGACGGGGTCACTGGTGTTGGGGGGGGGGTGCTGTGTGGAGCTCCGGCGGGTGCCAGGTCCCGCAGGGAGACCGTGTCCAGTCGGCCGTCGGGGTATGCCACGTAGGCGTATTGACGGGTCGCGTGGAGGAGATGAACCCTCTTGACCAACGGATCCGATTTCTACGTCCGCACATGCTTTCGGAGCAGGATGGGTCCCGGGGCTGCCAGCCAGGTCGGAAGTGACGTTCTGGAGGAGGACTTCCTAGGGAAGACAAGGAGGTGTTTGTGAGGTGTTTGATTCGTTGTTGTGCACAGCAGCGACCGGATGGAGTGGAAGGCGTCTCGGAGGACTTCCTGCCAGCGGGAAACTGGTAGACTTCTGGACCGGAGGGCCAGCAGGACAGTCTTCCAGACTGTTCTGTTCTCCCTCTCTACCTGACCATTCCCCCGGGGGTTGTAACTGGCCGTCCTGCTCGAGGCAATGCCCTTGCTGAGCAGGAATTGACGCAGTTCGTCGCTCATGAAGGAGGACCCCCTATCGCTATGTATGTAGGCGGGGAAACCGAACAGTGTAAAGATGGTGCCGAGGGCTCTAATGACCGTGGCCGCGGTCATGTCGGGACAGGGGATGGCGAATGGGAACTGGGAGTATTCGTCAATCACGTTCAGGAAGTACGTGTTACGATCGGTGGAGGGGAGGGGGCCTTTGAAGTCCAGACTGAGGCGTTCAAAGGGACGGGAAGCCTTTATCAGGTGCGCTTTATCTGGCTGATAGAAATGCGGCTTGCACTCTGCGCAGATCTGGCAGTTCCTGGTGGCGGTCCTGACCTCCTCGATGGAGTAGGGCAGGTTGCGGGTCTTTAAGAAGTGATAGAACCGAGTAACCCCCGGATGGCAGAGGTCCTCGTGGAGGGTTCGGAGACGGTCCACTTATGCGTTGGCACAAGTGCCGCGGGATAGGGCATCAGGAGGCTCGTTCAGTTTTCCGGGACGATACAAGATCTCATAGTTATAGGTGGAGAGTTCGATCCTCCACCTCAAGATCTTGTCGTTCTTGATCTTGCCCCGCTGTGCATTATCAAACATGAAGGCAACCGACCGTTGGTCAGTGAGGAGAGCGAATCTCCTACCGGCCAGGTAATGCCTCCAGTGACGCACAGCTTCCACTATGGCCTGGGCCTCCTTTTCCACTGAGGAGTGGCGGATTTCTGAAGCGTGGAGGGTGCATGAAAAAAAGGCCACGGGTCAGCCTGCTTGGTTGAGGGTGGCCGCCAGAGCTACGTCAGACGCGTCGCTCTCGACCTGGAAGGGGAGGGACTCGTCGATTGCGTGCATCGTGGCCTTTGCGACATCCGCTTTGATGCGGCTGAAGGCCTGGCGGGCCTCTGTCGACGGGGGAAAAACCGTGGACTGGATTAGCGGACGGGCCTTGTCCGCGTAGTTGGGGACCCACTGGGCGTAATAAAAGAAAAAGCCCAGGTAGCGTTTCAGGGCCTTGGAGCAGGGGGGGAGGGGGACCTCCATGAGGGGGCCATGCGTTCGGGGTCTGGGCCTATTACTCCATTTCGCACTACGTAGCCGAGGATGGCTAGACGGTCGGTGCTAAACACGCATTTCTCCCTGTTGTATGTGAGATTCAGGGCGTTCGCGGTCTGGAGGAATTTGCGGAGGTTGGCGTCGTGGTCCTGCTGGTCGTGGCTGCAGATAGGCGGGCCTGGCACACTGCAGCATAATGTCCCTTCTTGCCACAGGCCTTGCAGAGCGCGCGCCGTGCCGGGCAGCGCTGCCGGGGGTGTTTTGTCTGTCCGCAGAAGTAGCACTTGGGTCCCCCGGGGTGTTTGGCTGCCGCGCTGCGCAGGCATGGAGTTGGCTGAGGGCGGTCGCTGATGGGGTCCCCGATGGGGTGGCCGCTGGCGGGGTCCACGATGCACAGGGGGAGGGATGGGCCGTGCGGTTGGGGACATAAGCCTGTACGTTGCGTGAGGTGAGCGAGAGCGCTAGTTTCTTGGTCGCCACGAGGTCAAGCGTGGCTCCTTCTAAGAGGCGCTGGCGGATGTAGTCAGACCCAATGCTGGTAATGAACGCGTTTCTCATTAGCAGGTTCGAATGTTCAGTGGCTGAAACGGCCTGGCAGTCACAGTCTCTCACCAGGGCGAGAAGGGCACGCCAGAAATCTTCCATTTACTCACCACAAAGTTGGTGCCGCGTGGATAGGAGGTGCCTGGCGTAGATCTTGTTGGTCTGCTGAGCGTAATTCTCCTTCAGTAGCGCCATGGCCTCTGTGTAGGTAGGCGAGTCCTCGACGAGGGGAAAACATTGGAGCTCAGCCGTGTGTACAGAATCTGGAGCTTCTATGTTTCTGAGATTGAGTCTGGCGCAGACCCGATGTATGCTTCAAAGCAAGCTGGCCAATGTTGGAAGTTCTTTTTGGCGTTGTCTGCTTGAGGATGCAGCTGCAGGCAATCCGGCTTGATGCGGAGGTCCAGCTCTGAAAAATCTCTGTGTAATAAATTGATGCACTATCAATTACGCCGAGCCGAGAGTAGAATGTAATCGAGGCTTTATTACACAGAGATGTGTGGCCTCCTACTGCAGCTTAAAAAATGGCTGCTGTTAGGAGAGCACACACATTTCTACTCCGCCTCCTGGGCGGAGCCAGCAGGCAGGGATCTACCTCCGTACCTGTAGTACAGGGACCTTACCGTAATACCCATATATACAATATAATACAACAGTGGTGACTACCACATTATGCTCCGGTTCGTTATCCCTTTTTATCAGGGAGATGGAAGCCTTCGACAATGTAGAGAACTCCCTCCTCTCCCTTGCTTCATTATATGCCCTCACCAGCAGTGGCCCGAGGTCCGTCCTAAACCTTTTATAGAATTCTACTGGGAACCCATCCGACCCCGAGGCTTTCCCTGCCTGCATCGCCCCCGTACTCTCCATCACTTCCCTCAACCCAATTGGGACTCCCCATTCCCTGAACCAGCTCCTCTACTTGGGAAACTCCAGCCCGCCAGGAACCGCCGCATCCCCTGCTCCCCGGTCGGAGGCTCCAACTTGTATAACCTTCAATAAAATGCCTCAAATACCCCATTCACCCCCTCCGGGCCTATCACCACCTTGCCCTTATCATCACTCACTCTGCCAATCTCCCCTGCTGCCTCTTGCTTTCTCAACTGATGGGCCAACAGCCTACTCGCCTTCTCCCCTCTGTAAATGCCCCACCGCCTTCCCCGTGGAAACTAGCCCAAACTTCATCTGGAGCCTCTGCCTCTCCTTCAACAGCTCTGCCTCTGGTACCTCCATGTATTTCCTGTCCACCCTCAAAATCACGTCCACCAGCCTTGCCCTCTCCTCCCGTTCCGTTTTCACCTATGCACCCAAATTGATATAAACTTCCCCCTTAACCACCGCCTTGAGTGCCTCCCCGATTGACAGACCAAAATGAAACACCTGCCCCACCCACCCCTTCCTCAGCCTTGTCTGCTCCCCTACCTTCTGGTGCATCTCCTGAAAAAAAGGCCTTGTGTGCCTTCAAATTCCTCAGGTATGTGAACACAGGCAACCGTTTGACCATTCGACCCCCTCACGTTCCATGTGACCAGCCTGGTTGGGGAACCAGCCATTCCCCTTTTTGAGCCAGCCCCTGGCCCGTGTCACGCACCTCTCCAGGCCCACCCTTGGATATCCACCGCCATCGATCTCTTCCAAACAGCGCCACACCAACTACACCCGTGTCAGCAATCCCCCCCCACCCTCTTCCCATCACCCAGGCCTGCCCAGCTAGCATTGTGGCCCAAGGCCTCCAACAACCCCACCTCCCTCAATTCCCCTCGCCCCCCCCCCCCCCAACCAACCCAACCCACTGTCCCTCAAGAGTAACAAAAGGCACACTCACCATCATTGCTCCCATGTCAAAACCTGCCTTCGAAAACTCATACCAAACCCAAAACTTCTGCAAAGATCAATGTCCTCAAACTCTTTCCAGTTCTTTGTCCCTCATAAATTTCATTGCCTCCTGGCGTGTCAAAATAATACTCTCGCTTCTGGAAATTCACCCACAGTGTGACCAGGTACAGTACCCCAAATTCACCCCTTTTTAATCTGGTTAAACCCGGCCCTCCTCTTCGCCAGTTAAGCAGCTAAGTCCTGGTACACCTGCAGCTTGTTCCATTCCCATGTAGATTTCTTAGCCTGCCTCACTCATCGAAGGATCTTCTCCTTGTCCAGAAGGCGGTGCAACCCCACCGCCTTCGCCCTCGGTGAATCGCCTGCCTGTGCCCTCCTCAGCCCATCTCCACAGGCCGATCAAAGACTCCCTCCCCCAATATCTCCAACATTTTTCGCCACATACTCCGCACCTTCAATGCCTTCAGGCATCTCAACAATCCTTAGGTTTTACCTTCTGGAGCGATTCTCCAAATCTTCCACCCGCTCCCTCTGCTTTTTCTGACTCTCCCACATCACTCCCATCTCTTTTTAAAAAAAATATATTTATTAAAGTTTTTTAACACAATTTTTCTCCCTTACAAACAATAAACCCCCCCCCCCCCTTGTAACAAAAAAAAATGAGAAATCGCGCAGAGCAAGATATATACATGGCAAAATGATATATTTACACAGCTTTGTACACTGGCCCTCACCCGTACGTGCCAGTTTCCCCAACCCTTCATGTTATCTCTTGCTCATCCACCCTCCCAGGCAGTCCCCCCCTTTCCCCCCCCCCCTCCCCCCCCCCCCCCCTCACATCACTCCCATCTCATCCACCAATGAGGCCAACTGCTCCTCATGCTCCCCATCACCTCCTCCACTGTTCTGGATAGCCAGGCCTGGGACTCCCAGTCTCTGCTCAACTCACGTGACCCTGGGGAGTTCTGGTGGCGGCCATGGAGTGAGTGGGCGCACATTTTGCAGCTCCCACTCTAGGCATTTTTGTTGGGTCCTTTTCCCCGTTTGCTGGGCGGATGATTTGGTTGGAAAAGGTGTAGAGGTGATTGAGGAAAGTTAACTCTGCTGGTGCATAGATCCACGGACCAGACGTGGGTTGAGATGAAGGGAGCAGTTGGAGTAAGAAATTCTTTGTGCGCCATAGGTGAAGATGGCGGAGGGTAAAGGGTCTGCCCAGTGGTCAACGGAACAGCTGGTAGACTTCTTACCGAGAAGTTCAGCCAGCAGGGGAGGGAAGCCCAGGAAGACCTAGTCAAGGTGGTGGAACCATTAAAGTGGGAATTGGTTGGGTGGAACAGAGGCTGGAGACCCAGGGCCAGGCCATTCGGAAAGTGGAGGAGGCAGTGGGGGAGCACAAGGAGCAGCTTACCTCAGTGGTGGCCGAGATCGGAATGGTGTGGGAGACCCAGAAGCGGGCTAAAGGAAAAGGTGGAAGCAGCTAAAGGAAAAGGTGGCGGACCTGAAGAATCGTTCCCGGAGACAAAGTGGGAATGCCTGAATGCATTGAGGGAACGGACCCTGACCCGTATGTAGCGAAGATGCTGGAAAAGCTGATGGGGCGGGGGCCTTTGACCGGCCCCTGCGTGTCGACGGGGCGCATAGGGCACTGATGAACAAGCCACAAGCAAATATGCCGCCGCGGGGCGATGGTGGTGCAGCTCCACCGATTCGTCGATAAGGAGAAGATATTGCGGTGGGCAAGGCAGACGGGGTCGTGCACCTGGGAAGGCAAACTTGTCATTAGAAAATTCCTTTCCCCCCCCTTGTAATTTTTAATCAGGAATTTAGCCTGTGCTCTCAGTCTGGATTCTGTCCATTTTTCCATGATTTTATGTACAATCACACATTCGTCGTTACCAAACATTACTGTAGACAAACTAAAGCGGATTGCCATATCTGTAAAATGTAAGTTGAAAATGTTCCTGTCCTTGTTCCAACCTGTAAATCCATTGCCACTACATCATTGACATCTTGTGGTAATGGGAGACTTATTTTAGCCTGTGACAGGACTACCAGTGGCGACATGTAGGTGGAGGTCGCACGTTGGGTGGCTCCAGATAGAGCTTTCGGTTTTTGGCCCTTTTCACCCAGATATTGGGGAGAATTTTGGATGATTGATTGTTAAAAAAGTTGCAGTAACCAAAGGATGTCATAAATCCCAGAAAAATAATCCGGGGTGAAAAATTGCAAGCGATAGTCCGCCGATGAGCTGGGTGGGGAGTTCAGTGGGAGGAAGGAGAGCAGGCGCAAGTTCGCCGGATGAGACAGCACCCTTAATAAGTCCGTCGATAAGCTGTCCGAAGTGATGGCGGGGAAGTTTGAGCGGCTGGTTTCCAAGCACTTCGACAGGCAAGTGTCATGTGAGAGTACCTTTAAGAAATGGGTCTTTAAGAAATGGATGTTACAGCAGTGGTGTTAGAGTGTGGGTGGAGCTGGGCTGTCTATTAGCTTTTAATTTCACTTTGAGAAAAGATTGGGTGTGTCTGTTTTTTGGTTTTGTTTTAGTGTTGGAGCTGAAACCAGCCAAAGAAGGTGTAATTTTGAACTCTCTGCAATCTAAAGACTATCTCCAGATCATTTGGTGAATTCAGAGTGATAACTGTTTTCAGTAGTGAATTTAAACCTCATGTGCTTCTGTTAAAAGGTTTTTTGCCTTATGGATGTTAAAAGTACATTTTAAGGATTAATTAGAGTGTTGTGTTCTTTGAGGGGTGTATTTGAATTGATGGTTGCTAAGATGTTCACTGTATGTTTTAAAAAGGTTACCTGAGTTCATAGAATAAACATTGTTTTGTTTTTAAAATACTGTTAGACTTTCTGCTGCACCACACCTGTATAGTGGGCCGTGTGCTCCCCATACCACAATCTATTCAAAGTTGTGGGTCAGATGAACTCCAAGATTCACTTTGGGTTCTTTAAACCCTGGCACACAACACAAGGAAAGGAGATGATGACCTCGCTCAAGGAGTGAATGGATGAGACTTTTGCCTTGATAATGGAGGCTGCGGCTAAGACATCGATGGCGGTGCGGGAGCAAGAAGAGGTTGAAACAGGTGGAGGAGGCATTGTCACAGACAACGACCAGTTCACCTCGATGGGTGAGGAGCTGGGAAGGGTGGTGGAGAGTAACAAAGGGCTGAGAGCCAAAGTGGAGGACCTGAAGAACAGGTCTCGAAGGCTGAATCTGAGGATCGTGGGGCTGCCTGAGGAGATGGAGGGCCGGAGGTTGGCGGAGTATCTTGCGGAGATGTTTACCAGGTTGTTAGAGGAGGAGGAGGACCCTCCCTCTACAAGCTGGACAGGGCTCACTAGTCGCTCTGACCGAAACCAAAAGTAAATGAACCCCTCAAGAGCTTTGATAGTCTGCTTTCTCAGCTATCAGGTGAAGGAAAAGGTGTTGAGATGGATGAAGCTCAATCGAGAGGAGGGGTGGGAAGGCAATGATATTTGTAAATACGAGGATCTCTTGGCAGAGTTGGCAAGAAGGCGGTTGGCCTTTGGTCGTGTGAAGGCGGCATTGTATAAAAGCAACATGAGGTTTGGGATGGTCTATCCGGTGAAGCTGAGGGTCACACAACTTCAGGGACTACTACTTTGAGACAGCGGAGGAGGCGGAGGCGTTCCTGAAGTCTGAATGACTGGGACTGAATTCAATTTGGACTTTGTTTGTTGTTATCTTTTTAACTTTTTTCCTTCTTTCAGGTTGTGTTTGGGAGAGGATAGTTTTGGGGTAATGTGTTGGATTTGTTTCTTCTTGGTCTGAGGGAGTATTGTATGGGGTTGGAAGGTCTGGGTGTGGGGGGCCTTAGTATTGGTTTTCGTTTTGATATTGGGTGGGAGTTCTGGCAGGGGCTGAAGTTGGCTAGTGAACGGGAAGGAGATGGGGCAGGTCTGTGGTCGTTGGAACCTGTATGGACAGGTTTGATGGGTCTGTGAGGTACGAATGGTGGGGGGGATGGGGGACGATACTGGGAGAAATGGCTGGTAGGCTTCTGGGAAGGGAAGGGAAGGGGAGGGGGAGGTGGTTGACGGTGACTAAGGGTAGGCTGGGCCCCGCCAGTTGGGTGAGGCCGGGAGTAGCAGTTATGACTGATAGGAGGGGCAGGAGGGTGAGAGGTTTGAAAGACACCCCCCCCCCCCCCCCCCCAGTCCATTTGGTAATGTGGAACGTGCGAAGGCTGGGGGAACGGTGAAGTGGGCGAGTGTTTTCTGACATTTGAAGAGCTTGAAAGCTCTTGAAATTGCAAGA
The DNA here is from genome assembly GCF_047496885.1 of Scyliorhinus torazame. Classification (NCBI taxonomy): domain Eukaryota; kingdom Metazoa; phylum Chordata; class Chondrichthyes; order Carcharhiniformes; family Scyliorhinidae; genus Scyliorhinus; species Scyliorhinus torazame. The sequence continues at coordinate 112,559,873 of NC_092717.1, forward strand.
GACCAATCTGTGAAGGACAAGCTGAGGCTTCAGGATTACTGGGTGAGTCAGGTGTTCCACCCGGGCTTTGATAGTACGACCTGGGTTTGCGATATTTGTGGGTAAGAAAGTGAGGTTTCATATGGAGAAGGTGATGGCTGACCAGGAGAGCAGGCACGTTACAGTAACGTGTGTTTTAGAGGGTAGGTTGGTGGTGCTGGTTAGCGTGTATTTGTTTTCGGAAACATTTTATTGCAGCATTTATAATTTCAACATTTTAACATATTAACATTCTAAATAACAGCACGGTCCGCCACATGCAAAAGCCCCACAGTAACATGCACAACTTCCCCCTCCCTAACTCCTAGCTACCCATACATTAGATTCACTGCCCTTATTCGCCACTTCCATGCCTACCCCCCCCCCCCCCCCCTTCTGCTGACGGTCAGTTTTCCTTCAAGAAGTCGATGAACGGCTGCCACCTCCGAGCGACCCCTGGGGCGTCATTCTCCGACCCCCCCGCCGGGTCGGAGAATGGCCGTTGGCCGCCGTGAATCCCGCCCCCCGCCCCCGCCGAAGTCTCCGAAGGGAGAAAAGTCGGCGGGGCGTTAATGGCGCCGCTGCCGCGGAGAATGTCACGGGTCTGCGCAAGGCAGCCGATTTTCGGCCTGCCGATATTCTCCCTTCCGGATGAGCCGAAGTCCCGTCGACGTGAATCAAACCTCCTTTTCATCGGCGTGACCCGGTGCTCCAGGCTCATGCCGACCAGCGAGGAGGTGAGTGACGGCCTGGGGGGTTGGCTCTGGGCAGGAAATGGCGTGGCCGCAGACTGATTGCCTGAGGAGAGGTGTGTCTCGGCTTGTTGTGTGTGTGCGGCGGGGGGGGGGGGGGGGTGGTTAGAGTAGGCTGGGCTCCGGGGGAGTGCCGGGAGGGGGTCCGTGCCGGGGTGGAGGTTGGGGGTTGTGGAGGGGGTCCGTGCCGGGGTGGAGGTTGGGGGGGGAGGTCCGTGCT